>NC_071088.1:128171129-128411129 GCF_027358695.1 Spea bombifrons
ACTCTAGCTTGCAAGGGTAGGGGCTATATATTGACCTTTGTCCAGAGTCTATGCTCTTAACATTGAATTATAATTTTTGCATGTAATTGTTTAAAATTCTGAATACAGTGTTAGTGAGCATGAGATATTTACAGAATGGTCACTTTGTCTTCTCTTCAATCTAATATTCCCAAAGTCTGATTAATTGTTCCTCCTTTTTACTGTATATTGTTGTAGCAGATATCTGCAATTTACAATCTGCTACACTAAGTTACTCAGCAAAATGAGCTATCAATCACATGGGCCTATGGAAACAGATGTTCACAGCAAGGCAGCCTCAACCCTACGTTCAGCTGTGCTTTTTAAACGGAAAGAGAATGCAGTGGAACACTTTCGGTATTATCACAAACACACAATGAAGACGTTGGCTTATGTGCATTTCTGGAGGTGATGAGAATGTAAGTCCCTCTCCTGAGATGTTCTCTCTCTCTTTGGTGACCTTCCAAGAGCGCTTCCTCCTATTACCTCTTCCTCTAGTCTCAAACAGTCCACTAGGACCCCACTCAGCATCTCTAACTCCCCCTTCCCCTCTCTGACCACCATCTGGTATCCTGCTCTTACTCTGCACCCTAATCCTTACCATGCCACAGAACAAGCTTGTTCAAAAAACACTAGAAATTCCCCAACAATGTACTACCTAAATTATCTCCTTACCCAACTTGGCTACCACTCTATACAACCCCACACTTGGATCAGCACTCACGGAAATATCTCCAACCACAACCTGTACATAGTAGTTCCCTACTTTACTGCTAAACACCTGCCCACCCAGTCCCTCTGATCACTTGGTCATCTTTGCCTTAATTGTCTCTTTAATATATTCATATGCATTGGACAAAGGAAGGGCTGTCCAACATGACAACATGTGAGTAGATGTCTCTAAGTAGTGAGCGAATGGTGGAGATGGTGTTGGGATTTGATAAATGTATGCTTTATGCTTTGTGGGTTTATTTTTGAATTATACTTGTGTGACATAAAGATTGTTTACCTTAGCTCTTCACTGTCCATGAGTTTCTTGTAGGCTGTTATTTCAACATCTAATCCCATCTTGACAGCCAAGAGTTCCTGGTATTCTTGGCCATAGTGAGCAATTTGCTATTAGACGGTGGAAGAAGAAGCAAAGTGGTCAGTGAACAATGCTACCATATGACAGATAAACTCAACAAAGGCTCCGATAATTCTTGACAAATTGTTTTGAAAAAGTATTTACTAGTGGCTGCAGAATCAGTCCTGCCAGAATTCTAACACAGGAGGCATGCATGCGGTAAATTCAGTTGCCCATAAAAAACAAGTTTACTTGAGCGATTAATAGTTAAAAGAATACAAAAAAGCAACTTAGCGGTATTTCTGCCTTACCTTTCTGATGTCATCTAGTTGAGCCTTGAGGGATACAGCTTGTTCTTGGTATGAATCTGTTTCAGTGCCAGTGCTGCTCTCTGCTTCTGTGATCTGAGTTTCCAGCTGAATATTCTGTTAAGAGAGAAATAGATGATCGTGTACCTTGTAATCATTCTTTATTTGCATGTAAGGAGTCCACAACTACAGTCCACCTATCTGTTACAGTATAATTATAAAGAAAGGTGCCCTTCAGCAGAGGAGCCATGTTTGATTATTTTCTGCCAGCTCTTGAATGATGTGATTTTGAATCCCTAGCCCATAATGTATAAAGTTACAGGGTTTTGCTAAAGCAGACACTTTTTTTAATGGATTTTTTCACTTTCATGTGAATCAACTATGTCAGAAGACCTTTGATTGTGTAGGCCCAAAACTGCCAACAGATATTGACAGAAAATATACTCTTTAACATATTCTTTTACGAGTAATCAGTAACAGGGAAATTTATAACACAAAAACAAATGGTTCTGTGAAATTCTACCAATGGCCAGCACCGAGGCCGAGCTTCTTCTTGACCACTCACTCCTAGTAAGAGTTATTTTTGGGGAGTGCTTGCAAGAGACACATGGGACATCCATCTGTATGGAAGGATCCCATGTATGATACTACACGGAGGTAACATGCTAATATTTCTTACATTCTAGTTTTGTTCAATATGGCTCCTACATGCAGACTGTGCGCTGTGTTTATAGATAATCTATAGAAGTGTCTGCTTTTTCTACTAAAATGCTTCCTTATCCTGTGTATAAGCCCTATAACAGAGACAATTAACATGTACAGATTATGTGAGCTATTATTGCGTTACACTAAACCCTTACCAGTGTCTTCACACGTTCAATTTCACGCTGAATGGACTCAACCTGATGCTTCAACAGCCTGTATTCTTCCTTGAATGATGTCAGAGCGTGCACTGTGTGTTGCGTTGAACCAGTTACCATAAGGATCTATTCAAATAAAAAAACGGTTTACACGTTCAATGAAATAATCATATATATTAGTGCCTGTCATTGAGGGCTTTAAATTGACTGTAAGCAGATTTGATCAGGAGCCTCCCCACCTTTAGTTCCAGTCAATTAGTTTCTCATCATGCTTCTCCACTTTACAGCACTGTAGTAAAGTGGTAGTTTGGGCTTCCATAGGTAAGCCATGATCACCACCTGCATACATTCGTTTGCTAATACAAGGGAGAACCCCAGCTTGACACCCAAGAGGCCACCTAGTCAGCCCGTACAGTAGGGTCAGCCCTAGACAGCGCTGACTTAGAAGGTCCTAGAGTCCTAGATTTTGAGAAGTCACACTAAGCTCAGTTGCTCGCCATGCTAACATATTAGGGAAAAGGGCTACAAATATATATTCCATATATTCAGGGGCTGCTGGTATCAAGATCATTTTAACCATAATAAAAGATCAAGTGTGCATAAAGATGCGGGTATGTACAATGTGGCATCTGTAAGCAATATGTATTATAGGATTGGTATTAAATGTTAATACATACCTTGCTCTCGGCTGCTGCAAAGGCTTCGTGTTTCGTCTTTGCGACCAGGGATTCATATTGTGCTTTCATTTCCGAGATGGCTGTTGTCAGGTCTACAGCTTGAGCGTAGTTATCGAACGAGATGGAAATGGCAGCCTTCGTTCCACTTGTAATAATGGTCTGTACCTCTCTGACTTTCTGTAATTGTACAAAAAAAAACAGTAGAAATATATATCCTTATATAATATATCTACATTAACATTTAAAAGGATCTTTTTTTTAAGTGCTATCACACATGGGGAAAGAGGGAGATATTGAGCACAGATGAATTCTCGTGATGTAGATTTTAATAATTGTATCTTTAATTCATTAGCTGGAATAATAACCAAACTAGCATACCGAATGTCATAAAAGAATTCTAGCATTTACTCTCTTTCCTCTCCCTTTGCATCATCTCTTTGTCTCTCTCTCTCCTTTTGTCTTCGATCTAACTTTTACATCATTGTGTCCTGACGTTACATGCATAGAAATGGCTTCTCAACGTGGGACCTGAAACACCGAGTGCAACAGAGGCAAATCACAATGCAGCAAGTCCACCATGATTTGACTTTGGCTCTAAGCCCTGTCCAACATGATCGACAGTTCCCACTGCGGCGTGCCTTTTATATGCACAGAGATAAGCTCAAAGGATAGCTTTTCACCGACCATTAAATACAGTGCGGTATCAATGAGGAAAATAAGGTTTGATTTCTTTTTTTTCAAATAAACTTCCTTTATCTGCTGGCCTTCAGTGGGTGTTCGCCTTTGAAATGTCACAACATGTTCAATAAGCTCACTTTTCAAGGGAAACTACTTGGGTGACTGAGAAAGCTCAGTTCTTGTTGGATGGCAAACAATGCAAGCATTGTAAGTATGTTACATCTTTATTATTTTTTTACTTCTAGATGTGTGCATGGCTTTACTTACAGCCTCATATAATTGTTTGGAAAGAGTAATCTGATCCTCAATTCCAGTCAGTTTTGTCTGCAGGTCAAAGATGGTCAAGTACAAGTGATCAACATCCTGCATGAATAAAAAAAAAAAAAGTATATTAGTATTATTCTCATCGTTTATTTATAGGGTGGCAAGAATATATGCAGCACGTTACATGTTGCAAGGGAAATAACTTCACTCAACACTCAACGCTTAAATTAAATCAATTCTATGCATTTGGAAACACAAATAAACCAAAAATAAAGAAATGTTGAGTTATAAGAAACATACATAATATACAAATTCTTTAAAATACTTAATAATCATATAGTGCACAGTGTCTATTATCTTTTAAGAGCTCATTCATCAAGGCTGTACAGCATAATGGTCACTTATCAGCCACTGCAGATATCGGACACTAGGCGGTGCTGTAGAGCCAACAGGAAAAAAGTGTAATTCACTATGTTACCCATATGCATATGACACTTTAATGCTGTACAAGTTTGTGTATTGGCCACTTATGGATAATGTATGCATGTAGGATAAGGAAATATGTATTCTGTGTGTATAATTCCTACTACGGAGGCACACATAAACATACTGAAAGTGTGCATACATAATACATACTTTCATGTCATTATGACTATAACATTTAGCCAGCGGCCATAGGTTGTGTAGTCAGATCACTTAATTCACCTGTCCTTGTTTTTTTAAATACAGTTCCCATCTAAATTGCATACTGACACTAATTATCAACTGTATATCAGAGGCATCCAACTTAGTAGTCAAGAACCCTCATTCAGAAGTATGGGAATTTTTTAAATAAAAAAAATGTGTAACCAAATCAAGAGCATACTGCTTAAAATTGTTATTTAACTAAAACAACATTTGTTCTTGTTTTCCCACCGGTGAAGTTTGACCCTTAGCCTTTTCGGATTAAAAGCCAATTAGACTGACCTCTTTCAGGGTAGTCCATTCTGACTCCAGGCTCTTTGTGGCTGAACTGTCCTCCTCATATCTGCAGACAAAGTTACACACTTCAAGTTAGATTGCCATTACCTCTGGGAAATTAAAACTGCAAGGTGCATAAGGAAAACAAATTTATCATCCTAATGTTGTCATAACTGGAATATCACATGATGACCTTGTTACATGTTTATTGACGAACTGGATCTGACTGTAAAATCAATCCTAAAAAGCTTGAAGCCTCTTCAAGTTAAAGTCAGTCACTTCGGATGTTTTAATTAAACACAGATGTATCCACTAGTATTGTTTCTTATTATTACTGAATTATTGTTTTGGCCTGCGATACGTAGGTTGTGGCTTCACAAATTCAAAATGAGATCATCACATGTTCTGTCCATCATAAACTCACTGCCGTTAGTGCCAGATGAGTGTATTACTTACTTTACTTGCACCTCTTCAATAATCTGCTTGTAGTGGTCGATTTCTGCAAGGATTGCGGTTTTGGTTTGAGTTAAAGTCTCAATCTGTGCCTTGTAACCTGCTACAGCAGTGGTTGTGACTACTGAGGAGTTAGCAGGTCCATTTGGGTCACTTCTGTTGAACACCGAGATCTGGGCTTTAAGAATTGTATTTTGTTGCTCCAGACTTCGGACCTTTGAATTAGTAAAAACACATCGAATTAGTAAAATTCTGAACTGATTAAACACACACTGTTATGTGTATGTATTACATTGGCTGGTGCACACATTGAACAATATAACCATTTAAATAACTTTTGTTTTATATATATTAAATATGGAGATCATAAATCAATACATATGTCATATTACAAAGGATCCTTGGAGAATGCTTTAGAAACAAGTTACCAGTTACTTTTTAGGGTGGAAGTAGTTCATTCTCCAAATAATATTCCAGTTGGCTATTTTACCCTGTATAGATGTCACTAGTCTGGAACTAAAAGGGTTAATGAGATTACGTCACAAAGACGGATCCTTGGTTGTTGATTAAGTGCATTACTGTAGTATTAACGTATGAGGATGGAGTATCCTAAACCAGAATGTAGTTTATTTAACCAGACTGCATCTGTCTTCGTTGGAAAACATAATCACGTTTAAATGTAGTTTCAACTCCTAATTGGAGTCACCATTGAAGTTACATTTCTATCAGCATTTGTTTTTGTTTCATGATACACATCAATGAATAATAACATTTCTATCGGTATTTTTTTGTTTCATACACCCCATTTAATAGGAAACATCTTAGTATCTTAGTTTCCCCAAACAACATCAATATAATAGGCTTTAAGATTACTAAAATGGGAAAATGTGTACACTTCACACAAATCTACTCCATATGAGACGTTCAGCACTGCATTTCACTGTGAATATCACTTTGATGTAACTATATTTAACTATATTTAAACCACAAACCAGAAACAATTGGGAGTAAAGGGTTTCAGCAGCCACTGAGGTGCCGTCAGATGCTTACCTTGTCAATGAAGGTAGCAAACTTGTTGTTCAGCAGCTGGAGTTCCTCCTTTTCCTTCAGGCGGGTGACTTGGACAGTGTCCACGGAGGGCAGAGATGGGTCAATTGAGGGGATGTCAGGACCAGAACCTCCTGGTCCTCCAACAAGTCCCGACTTGAGACCAAACACAATGGATGGAGTAAAACCATAGCTACCAATCTTGAATCCTCTACCACCCAAGCGGCCTTTCAGGACTCCTACAGCACCACCAAGTCTGCCACCTGCAGCACCTGCTCCTAACCCAAAACCTGCCCCTACTCCACCTCCAAATCCTGCCCCACCGCCAAATGCAGCGCTTCTGAAACCAGCGCCTAGGCCACCTCTGAAGCCACCTGCTCCACCATAGGCAACTGCTCTAGAGAGCCCAACACCTCCAAATCCACCTCCAAGTCCACCTCCAAAACCACCTCCATAGCCACCTCCATAGCCACCTCCAAAGCCACTTCCAAACCCGACCCTAACACCCCTGTTTGCAGAGAAGAGTCTGTTCCCTCCATAAGATGCCCCATAGCGCACAGCACCACTGCTGACTTTAATTTGTTTTTCCATCGTCAACCTGAAGTCTCCTGAGATATTAGTGAATCCAAGTCTGAACCTTCAGAGCAAAACTAACTCTGCTGCACCAGCCACTTATATACTTCTGCTGTGAGGTGTGAGGGAGACGCACAAACTCTGCTTCCCATTGGGTAACATGTGTTTTAACATGAATCATCAAAATTCTTCTAGGTTTGCTATCAGACTCACAATCAGTATACAGAGCTGTTGCCCTCGGGGTGCTAATTATGAACTCAGGGACAAGGGTTACAATCTGCTGAAAGAATCAAGAATATGTTAGTTTACAGTGTCTAAATATAATGTCATTGCCAAAGGCTAGCGTTGGCTTGGATCTGCTTGGAGGCTAGACATTGTTTCAACTTGTATACTCTGTTGAGAACCATCATTCTTTGTGTGATGATCCTTTAGGCTCTTGGCCATCAATATGCAGAAATAGCAATAAAGATAGAAACTTCAAGGATATGATGAAAATTAGCCACGTAGGTGATATTTTTATTATTCACAATTTGAGGCTTACAAAGTCAAATGAGAATGGCTTTTATATTATAGTGTTCTTGTACAGACAAGCCAAAATGGGGCATTAATGACACTTGACGGTATTTAATTGGTGTAGTGACTGATAAGGTATATTGGGCATCGATTATTTCTTACTGTGATTCAATTCCTTACAAATGAAAGCACTGAAAATATCTATTAAAGGTATTCTGCCCCTATTGTTCAAAATAAAGACTCACATACAGGTGATCTGTCAATTTTTCCAGATCCAAAATAATGGTGTTTACATGGTGATTCAACTCTGCTGTGCATTTAGAAAACAACTCACCATATGTCTGACAATTGGGAGAGGTTATATTAAAAGAGAAGTCGCATAGAACATAGGAACATAGATAAACATTGACCAAAAACCTGACTTTATCTTATTTTTCTTCTAATAAACTTTCTTTGTCTGGAGACTTGGAGGCTCCCATTCCAGTCAGTCATATGGTGATATGGTTAATCTGCTGCAACACCACATTGAGCTGGTTCTGTATGGTAATGCTAATCAAGTCTGTTCTTCCATAGACTGTTATTAGTAAGTGTCCAGCTAGGTGATTACCGTATTATTTTTCATACCCTTCGTAATTTTCTCTCCACATAAATTCTATACTGTTTTTTTTCAGATATCATTATTTTTATCATATCGTTTAATTTACTATAAAACGATAATGATGATAATAATAATAATAATAATACGGTAATAATAATATATGGTGAAATATTGGAAAAAAAACCCTTTTTCTGACTTTTATTTGAAAACAATGTTTTACTTCTACAAAAGCTAATGAAAGAACCTGCTGAATAGAGTCTAATATTTGTCCTGAGTTTGGAAATATCCAATGTTTCTATGTTTTTTTATAGGGCAATAAGTACAAGTAACATATTATTTTAAAACCATTTCTTAAAGAAATCTGGTCATCCTACACCCATGTCCTATTTGAGACATCTTTAGAAGCTGGCCAATTCAATTTACCCCATAAAACTTTTTTCAAAACTAGACAACCCAGGGTATTACAAATGCTAGTATTTAACTCTTTCAATGCACAAATTCTACTACCAGCCTTTGTCAAACCTTGTGGTAGTCATTTTTTGTGTTTATTTTCACACACATTGTACTTCAGGTATGCATATACAGCTTTTATTTTAACATTGTATTACATGTTTATCTTTATTAACTATTTTTTATTTTATTGACTGCATTGAACTGCAGTACACATAATCAACCTGCAGGGGAAGCTCTGAGTTCTCAGAAGGGTTTTAAATGGGCACCACTTTTTCGTGAGAGTCAGCGTGGCTAGTGTTTTAAAATGCTCCTAGGAGCTTTTGATGGAGGTCTTTGACTTTTTTGTGTTGCTGAATGCCTCGATATTGAGCAACTTCAGCAACACTGGCTCAGCTTAGGAGATGATCATTGATCACTTTTTTTGGTCACGGGGGAACTGCCATATTTGAAAGGCATACAGCCTTTAGAAATTGTTCAATACGGTTGCTCCTTGGAATGATCAAATGGGAAACCTACATTTTTGTTTTGGTGTTGCTGAATGCCTAGATGTCAAGGCATTGCAGCAACAGCAGCTGAGCGAAGAAAGCGATTGATAATCACTTTCCATCCTCGTTAAACCCATTGTATTGTTTACAAGTCAGGGTGTTTGTCTAGTAGATTGGGTTAAGATAACAGATCTAGAGCACATACAAATGGCTGATATTCAGCTGCATGAAACTACTATATTATGCTAAAAGCACAACTGTTTTAAAAAAGAAGTGGCACAATACTTTTAACAGTATATTCTTAATCCAATAGTCGTGATAAGAATATGTGAGATTTCCTTTGTTTTCTGAGGATCTGCACAAATAGCTGATGGCTGTTGAGGAAGTTTTTACAAAGGTGGGGGCAGGAAATTGATTATATAATGCTGGCTTTTCCATAGGCTTCCCCTGATCTCAGCTTCAATGAGGTTTAGTTTAAACCAAATAAACCAAAAAAACAAATTTTTATATCAGAAACGTAGAAACACAGAAAGTGACGGCAGAATCCCTGAATCCTTTCTTAGTCCCTGGCCTTATCTTATATCTAGCTTAGCCTTATGCCTATCCCATGCTTGCTTAAATGCCTTCACTGTATTAACATCTACCACTTCTGCTTGAAGGCTATTCCGTGCATCCACTACCCTTTCAGTAAAGTAATATTTCCTGATGTTACTGTTAAACCTTTGCCCATATAGCTTAAGACAACGTCCTCTTGTTGTGATTGCCAAAAAACATAATTGATCATTCTAATCAATTAATTTAGTTGAAAGCAGTCCCCTTTAAAGTTAAACTAGTAAAAGTTAGTAATGGCTAGCAGTAATGGCTAGCAAGCATAGGAATAAGTGTCCTCCCTCTGGCACCTGAATGGTTGCAAGTCACCTTTTACATCATGGATTGAAAGAGCTTTCAGCAACTATACATAAAAGAAATGCATAAGAGTACTTTGTTTAAAAGCACCAACACACTTTGCAGGACTGAACTCATTGTTTTTCAGTGGAAAGTAAGAAAAACTGATTTATGAGCTATATGCTGCTTTGAGTAGCAAAGTAACTGGAGTTCCATTTCATAGCTTTTTATTGTACTGACTCTGCTACAACTGGATCAAAATTCAAATAAAGGAATGTACATTTTCTTTATATTAATATTTATTGTGGATATTCACTTTACAAAGACAAGGCGCTAAAAATAAGGTTAGATCGCCCGGCATTCCCATTGGCTAGAATGGATAATAACTTTAGCGAATATATTTGAATGATTTTACTGGTGCCACATGTTAAGGGCTTTGATGTAGCTCCCTGAAAACATGTCCACAGAAGCATAGGTTTTCAACCTATATACAGCGGCAAGAAAAAGTAAGTGAACCCTTAGGAAGTACCAGCATTTATGTATACAATTATCTAAAAATATGATATGATCTTTATTTAAGTTAAAATAGTGAACAAACACACTGTTTAATAACACGCACAATATTGTATTATTGTTGTCCATATTTGATGCATTGTTTAAACATTCATAGTTGGTTGGAAAAAGTATGTGAACCCCTGTGCTAATCACTTCAACAAAAGCTATTTGGAGTAAGGAGTTAGCAAACCTGGAGTCTAATCAATTAAATGGGACTGGAGGTTGGTTTAGAGTTACTTTTACATAAGATAAACACTCAAACCTTTTGAGTTTGCTGTCTATTATCACGAAGGCTCTGCTGATGTGAACCATACCACAAAAAGAAATCTCGGAAGATCTACAATCAAGAATTGTTGATTTGCATAAAGTTGGAAAGGGTTACAAAGTAATCTCAAAGAGTTTACATATTCATCAGTCCACGGGGCGTTGATTCACAGGAGGAGGATATCATCTTGCCTCTTTATAAGTTAGTGGTAAGACCTCACCTTGAAAATTCAGTGCAATTCTGGGCTCCGTTCCTCTAGTTATGAAACTAGAAAAGGTGCAAAGGAGGGCCACAAAATGAATAAGGGGATTGGAAGACCTTAGTTATGAAAAGAGAGTCAAAAAGTTTCATCTATATGTGCTAGAAAAACAGCTTCTTAGAAGGGATATTATGCCATTGTATACGTATGTGCAAGGCCAATATAAAGAGCTCTCCAGTGACCTGTTTATCAACAGAAATGTTCAAAGAACCAATGGTCATCCTCAGAGACTGGAAGAGCTAAGTTTTCATAGACAACAAAGGAAGGGATACTTTACAGTAAGGGCAACACAACAATGGATGACTTCAAAAATGGTCTAGCTTTTTTTTATTATAGAAAAACAGACCATACAGGTTAAATGATAGAACATAACATTATTTTTTTTAGAGCTTCTTAATCCAAGGAGATTGCCTTTTTGTGCCAAGAAGGATTTCTCCCCCTAAGTGGCAAAATCCATAAAATAGCCTAATTGGGTTTTTTGGCTTCTTTTGGATCAAAAGCAGGAATGATATGTAGAAAGGTTGAACTTGATGGACTTTCCAGCCTAAATTACTATGTTACTGTGTTACTATTGAAAACTATCATTGTTTGTGTGTTATTAGTTTAACCCCTTCAATCCCCTATGGACATACCGGTACATCCAAAAAAACGCATCCCAAGAATCCCCTATGGACGTACCGGTACGTCCAGCCCTTCTTGCAGCGGCAGGGACACATCCCTGAAGCTGCACGGGAGATCAGGCTGTCGTTTGACAGCCTGGACTCCCCCTGACATCAGAAGCCGGCATCGCCGGCTTACTGCTGTCGGAGCTGATGTAACAGCTTCCGGCATGAAAGCCGGAAAGCTGTTACATTTTAAAATGCCTGATCGCGCGATCGGGCATTCCCTTCCGGGGAACGGGATAGCCCCTGAGGACCTGCATAGAGATCACAGTGTGATCGGTGCAGGGGGATCGCGGGGAGGGGAGTGAGAAACCATGTCTCTTACCCTCCTCCCGTGCTGAAAGTGAAAAAAAAGAAAAAAAAATGGTTATTCATTTAAAAAATAAAAATAAAAAAATCATTAGAATAATAATATAATAATAATAAGGTTTGGCTTTTTGACCCCAAGTCTTCCATGAAGACTACTTCTGACCAGACTTCTGCAGACTGTAGATAGGTCTAAAAGGGTCCCATTCTTTCTGCCAGTGCTGAGATGATGGCACTGCCGGACATCTTCCAAATGCGAAGGGAGGTAAGCATGACGTGTCTTACATCTTCTCCAAGCTTCCTTGGCTGACCACTGCGTACCTAGTAGAACTGTTGCGGTTTTAAAGGCAAAGGAAGGTCACACCAAATATTGATTTTATTTAGATTTGAATGCCCTATAGTTTTAGCAGTTAATATTTTTTGTTAAAGTGTCTAATATTTTATACATGACAAGAACCCTTGCTGTGAAGTTCGAAACAGGGATTCTTTCTTTCCTGGAAGCAGAAATTTTTATATAAATAAAACTCACTATTGGAAACAGATGATTAATGCTGATAAACAAGCAACTCAAATTACATTTAAGGCACTTATGTAACATGTGATAGTAGCTATTGTCTGGGAATTAATTGTCTTGTTCCACACATCCTTTTACCCAACAAATAATTATTTTCAGTCTATCGTCATGCTTCATTATGTTCTATCAGTTTGAAAATGTATTGTAAAACAACGCTTAGAACAAACCTAAGTACATCAAGAAAGTTGTTTTTTTTACATTAAACATTTTTCATCTCTTTTGGAATTTGTTTTTCACAAATACCAGTTGGATATATTACATGGCAGATAAAAGATATGTGTTCCTGTATATAAATCAGGCCTAAAAATATCCCTCTAGTTATGGCGAAAATCTCACTTCCCCACGCCTTAGTGATGTACTATTCAACTAAAACATTCTGTTTTTATTATTAGTTTATGTCCGGGGGACACTACATTAAACTCTTTTACATACTATAATTCTGCTGTCATTCTCAGGCGATACTACTACCACAACCAGTGCTCAAAATCCTCACCTTTACCTTCAATTTACCGTATTTATCGGCGTATAACACGCACTGGGCTATAACACGCACCCCCATTTTTGAACAAAAAAACTGAACAAAAAAAACTTCATCAGAATCACTGCTATCTGGGAAACCACACACACACAGTAAGACACACACAGTAAGACACACACACACACAGTAAGACACACACACCCTAACCCCCCTTCTCAGGATCTCCCCTCTCTCTCCCTAACCCCACCCCGGTCACTTACCTTCAACTCCTGTGTTGGAAGCGTGAGGCGTTTGTCTCGGGTGCCGGTGCTTCACTGCTGAGCGCCGGCACCCGAGACAAACGCCTCACGCTTCCAACACAAGAGTTGAAGCGCTGAGGCAGGCGGCGGCGGCAGGCGGCGGCAGGCGGCGGCAGGCGGCGGCTGAGGCAGGCGGCAGGCGGCTGAGGCTGAGGCAGGCGGCAGGCGGCGGTGGCTGAGGCTGAGGCAGGCGGCGGCCGCCAGCAGAGGAGTCCTGGATTTCTGTCAGTCAGGGGGGCCCGAGAGTTGCCGAGCGGTCGTCTTCAGCAACCGCTCGGCACCCCTTGGGCCCCCCCTGACTGGCAGAACTCCAGGGCCCGGTCGCAGTTGCGACCCCGGTAGTTCCGCCACTGGCTCTAGGATTTATCGGCGTATAACACGCAGGTAGGGTTTCAGCTTCATATTTTAGTTAAAAAAGTGCGTGTTATACGCCAATAAATACGGTAACTCCCTGTCCACTCTCAGACACTCTCACATCATGTAGGTTAACTGATTAATTAATTAATTAGTTGTATTTATAAGTTAATTATGATTACTATTCATTATGTATGTTTACTATGTTATAGATTTTTTTTAAAATCATATTTACTGTTATTACCCTTTCAATGACTTTAAAAACAGGCAATTTATCCCTGCCCTGCAAGACTCCAAACATTACTATTATTTATATATGATTAAAAGTAAAGAATTATTGATTATTAATATATTTCTCTGTGTATAGATAGGGGTTCTTTGTTATAATTTGGTTATAATGTTATAATTAAGACATGCAGCCCATATAATGACTGCTGCAATTCTAACCCCTATAGTTTCTTACATCAAATAATTAAGATGGGTGCTGGGAGCTCTATATAAAGAACTAATACTGAAATAAATGGGCACTAGGGCCACTTTGAAAATAGATACCAAAATAGCACTCACAGAAACATAAATATAGGTAAATTCAGTAATCAACTTATGAAATACCAACATTCAAATGAGACCGGTATCAGTGTGAATCACCACAAAAATATTAATTATATAAACATGATTATTCCAACACAATCATTAAATAAGTACCCAAATCAATAAATATATGAATAAATATAATGATAAGTAATTTAAGTAAATAAATATAAATACAAATATCACACTATTCCATAAAAAAATATGTATGTGTGATTTTTTGCCCTACATATGTGCACCAACATTTTACTTTATAATTTTCTTCCAGCTTCCCAATGAAAATGTGCTTGGTCTTACTGCCATAGAACCTATGGAACTTTTTAGGCTTTGCACAAAATGTAACTAGTTAATCTAGACTGTCATGTAAATGAGTGTCTTTATTGGATTACTCAAATCGAATGAATGCACGTCCAGTAAGTTCCATTTTACCATAGTTGACTGAACCTGTCATCTTAGAGTAGACCAAGTCTAATAAGCTTTCCTTTAAACTGCAGAATTGCTTCAATTACATAAAAATACAGGTTTGTATAAGCAATATAATGCCTGGCTAATCAGTGCTCACTGAAGTGACACCGAATGACACAGTTTATCCAGTCAGCATGGAGCAAAATCCAGTCGCTGAATGACAAACATAAAGTAATCATCTTCTCTGAACTGAAAATGTGTTACCAAGGGGACTAAGGTTATTTTCTATTTACTGAAACATACACACACACACAAACACACACACTGATCCCCCATAACATTATGACCACCTGCCTAATATTGTGTCGGTCCCCCTTTTGCCGTCAAGACAGCCCTGACCCATCGAGGCATGGACTCCACTAGACCTCTGAAGCTGTGCTGTGGTATCCGCACCAAGACGTTAGCAGCGGATCCTTTAAGTCCTGTAGGTTGTGAGGTGCGGCCTCCATGGATGCATCCGGGTGCGGCGTGTTCTCCAGATAAGCAACGCACCCGGCTATACACGTGATGTAAAAGAAAACGTGATTCCTCCGACCAGGCCGCCTTCTTACTCCGTGCTCCAGTTCTTATGCTCAAGTGTCCATTGTAGGCACTTTTGGCAGTGGTTACAAAAAACAAAAACTGCCTGCGCTTCTCACCTTTATAAATTTGGCAGCAAATATATAAAGATAATATAAATGAGAGGTTTTGGTTATATGATTCGACCAAAGAATAATTAAGCTCATCCACCACTTCAAGGCACACTCTCAATAGGGTGAGAACCTAACTTTATTAGGGTGAGAAGCGCAGACAGTTTTTGTTTTTTGTATACACTGTGCAGCCAATACACTGTATTTGCCGCATGCTCACACCTGTTTGGTAGGCCTCATTTTACACATTTGTTTTATTTGAGCTTTTTTTTTTTTTTTTGAAGACATCCTTTAATGTTTTTTTTTTTAACTTAAATTTTTTTATTATTTGAGCTTTTTTTTTGAAATGCATGTATATTGTCTCACATGTTACACAAAACTCGCTTACACATATAGAGATACAATGTGATGGAGCCAAACAATAATTAAGGTACAAAAAAGAGTACACAGTAGTCTCGAAGAAACAAATGCGAGTATACATCCATATGCTTGATGATAGTAGAGCAATACAGAAGAATAAACAAAAAATTTGTGAACCAAATAACAATGGAATCGTCCCAACGACAGGTTGCTGCGGAAGTGTATTATTTGAGCTTAGCGCACCGACATCTTTTCTCTGCTTTCGGCAGTGGACAGGGGTCAGCATGGGCACCCTGACTGGTCTGCAGCTACACAGCCCCATACGCGACAAACTGCGATGCACTGTGTGATCTGACACCTTTCTACCAGAACCAGCATTAACTGATGTTGATGAGCGGTCCCGCTGATGAAGGTGGGCGGTCCCACTGATGTTGGTGGGCGGTCCCGCTGACGTCGGGAAGAACACCCCCATGTAAAGGGAAAAAATGGTCGGGGAGAGGGACCCGGAGGATTCAGGTCTTGACCCACAGAACCGGCGGAGCATCGCTCTCCCCGCAAACTACGGGTCAAACCCGGAGAGTTCCCAGGTATGTGTATATATATATATATATATATATATATATATGTCATTTCATATTGCCTTTTCACATAACTTGTAGTTGAAAAATGCATGAAAATCCATCCCGGCAACCGAAATTATAGATGAAGAACCACACTTGAAATAATTTACCCAGGCAGATTTTCTGTTTGACAGTTGAAAATACATAAATAGCCAATCTAATGCACCAATTAATGTCCCTTTAAAAGCAGTTTCCAACGTGAATGTTCTTATGGCTAAAATTCATTCTTACACTAAATGGTTTAGTTAATAGTCTGTGTTTCAATTAGATTTACAGTAGATTTTGATTACGGGTTCAGTTCATTATAAACACAACAAAATAAATCTTGTTTATTGAGCATGTCTTACTTCTCCTGTCTCCTTAGAAAAATACGTTACTGGCCGCTGTCCTTGTTTGTGTCCTTGTAAGGAATGGTGGTAATAGGTTGCCCATCGCGCATTAGTTAGGTGACTTTATGGGTTGTGAATATTGAATAATTTAATTAAAAACAATAGAAAGAGTTATATTTCTATTCTTTTGCGTGAAGAGACAGATCAATGATATCTGTAAAAGCAAGAACACTCGTAAAAGGCAGATGAAACACCAAGAAACGTAGCCCTCAGTGATGCATGTGAAAACATTAAATGGTAACATTTTGTGAAATATACAAAATCATTAGCTACACCATTCGTATAATTCATAGCGGCTACTTACGGGGAGAAAAAGGGAAGCATTGTTCATTTTGCTCTCTGTTTCAAGATATTTTTTTTCTTTGCAAAACACTTTCTTACATGCATTTCAGTGGAACAAAGCTTATCAAGCAGAGTGGTAATATTTTATGTCAAGTGGTGAAACGATATATGTCCATGAAGGCATGAAGAAGATCGGACTAGGGAAGGAAAGCACTATTGGCACTTTAAGGGCAACAACCACTAAATATTGTGCGCGCGGCCCCCAGCTGAATATGTGGGCCGCACACTATACTCTTACACTTGCTCAGCATGTGGCCACTTGAAGCACCAAATCTTCCCACAACCAGCAGCAAAGGTGAGTGGCCCTCACTATCTGGCATTTGCTGCATTTGGATGGCCAGTCCAGTGCTGGGCATTAATATATTGGCCATTCATTCCAGTGGGAAAAGGGCCAGGGTGCCCCAAAAAGTTCAGCACTAGCGATATGATATTCACGGAAGAAAAAGGCAAACGGGAGAGAAGTTGCAATTTGGTGTGCGTTCTTGATGTGTTTTGCATTTCTCCTAGCTGAAAACCGTGGCCGTGGTTTTAGAATGTGTCCCAGACAGAAAATTGGGATAAAAAGGTGATTGTGGCCATGCATAAGCGATTGTGTGTCCCAATTTTCCAGAATGCATCAGTCACGGCCAAAAAGTAGGTCAGTGATTGAGAACAGCACACAAACAAGCCATGTAAAGTTGTGCATTTCATGTATAAATATTTGTCAGTATTTTGCATTACAAACAACCTGACAAAATGAACTGCCACATTTGGAGTTACGGTATTGAATGCGAAACAGATGCGTCTATAAACCCTGCTGATTCCCTTTCTACATATCATTATACCACAAGTATTGTATACAGCTTTACAACAATCAGGTATTTCTGGCACCTTTATGCATCACCCCCTTTCAATGTTAATAATGCTAGACTATATTGCACGGCTCCGCCTGATCAATCAATGCATCCATAAGACTGACCGAGCATGATCTCAGGACGCTATTATTTTAGAAGCACCAGGAAAGGTCGAAGGGTTGAGAGGAGATTTGTCCGTATTGTCTATGCTTTTCCAAACATTTGTGTATAAATATAATAAATAACATCAATTAACATAAATAATTAACAAAACCCATAAAGCCTATCAGATAAACTAGGAACCACCACATAAGGATGGACACGCCAAGATGCCCAAACCCAAACCTGAGGCTCCCAGCACCACTTACCGGGAACCTCCCATCAAATGCTTTCCCCCCAGAGAATTCACACCCCTAGATGCCTGGTAAGCTACCTACCTGGCTGTGACAGCAGAAATACCCCAACACAATAAACAGGGGGGGAAGGTGGGACAAACGACACGGGGTAAGGTGACTACAAAATGTCCCTCAGCCTCGTGTCACAACCTCTTAAGTAACTACCCCCTACACCCCACCCCCAATTTACCAAAAAATTGGTGCCAAAGCTGGGAGCTACTCGGGATATCAGTCAGGGCCCACTCTGGCCACTCTGACCCCGATGGTTTTAGCCACTACCAGTTCTGCTAGGAGGCTGTTTTATTTGCCATATATCTAAAGGTTTGACCCTCTAGAATGAGACCTCTTGTTCTAACATTTTCTCCTCTCAGACTTATCAACGGCCACCTCTATCTACCTTGCCATTCAGAGCCCTCTCCTGCTATCATAGCATGCACACTCAGTCACCTACCTTGCTATGGATTAGGATTTATTGATTTATGGAGCTCTGTCTTATTCTGTAGAAAAGCCCTGACTCCTACAGGATTTCAGGGTCTTGGTTGGTGAAAAAAAATGCAATCAGTGTGTTATATAACTTGTGACCTCATTCCAGAATTTCCATAACAATTGCAAATAAAACAAATTGTTCCAAGCAAAACAGGCTGGGACATGTGCCAATATTCAACATTTCTAACTAAGCACCAGTGGTTATCCATTATTATAGGAAAGATTTGTGTTCGCAAACAGTTTATGCAACAGTTTATGCAAAATAATAAATTCTTCTCTTTCTCTAATGCAACAAAATATTAATTTTAAGAGAGTGCCCACGAAAGCGGCTGCACCAGAGGGGCATATAGGGTGTCGTAGTTGAGTGGATGTGTCTCTTTGGTACAGTTATAGCCTGTAACCCCTATATTATGTGCATCTAAGCTGCAATATTTGCTACCACCTACATGTATGTCATGTAAACTCTATATGTAGGGCCGGACTAGGAATAATGAGGGGGTCCTGGCGACATACGTGGTAACTTTATGGCTCCGGCTACCAGGAGCCCTCCCTTGAGGAAATCCCTTGATGCCAGTGGGTGGTCTTGCTGATGTCAGCGGGCAGTCATGCTGATGTCAGCGGGCAGTCATGCTGATGTCAGTGGGCGGTCTTGCTGATGTCAGTGGGCGGTCTTGCTGATATCAGTGGGCAGTCTTGCTGTTGTCAGTGCGGCGGGGGGGACCCGCTGATGTTGCTGGTATTTAAGGGGGAAATGTGCGGAAAGTTTTGCGGTGATGACCCTAGGAACCAAATTCCTAGGTGGGCCTGGTGCATTATGGCTGATGGCTGGATACAACAGGCAAAATTACCTTTTTATACTCACATAGCATACAGCTGGAAATATCCAGGCAGTGGTGGCACTCTGCAGTACCTGATCTATTGCTGGAATGCCAGCAGCCCACCATGTTTTTGCCCATTGTACCAGATGGTCCAGTCCGGGTCTCTTTATATGTAGGTACAATAACATGTATTGATAAATCTTTTGCTTATTTGCTTATTTGATTTGGCATATACAATATAGTGTGCACGGGTTGTCTTTGATGCGTCTTGAATATCCACATATCAGTCACTAACAAAAAGTGTATAACATAAGAATTTTGCCGTGTTGTGGCCGTATGTGTCTTTATAGTTAACTTGCCTCATGGTAAAATATTTGTTTCCCCTAAAATCTGATAAAGCCTGCAAAAATAATCAAGACTTGCCTTTGTACTTTCTTTATTCCACTATGCATAACATTATCATCCCAAATATTGATTCTAACCTTGGGCAGAGAACATTTTTAATGAATAAATTTAATTTTTCTTTTGCTTATTTGTTTTGCAATATAGTATACGATTTTTAATATGTGTATTCTGTAAACCAAACGTTGTGTGTCTTCCCCTTTTTTTCCACAATATAATTGCAGCGAAATGCATTGGAAAAAAGACAAAAAGATAGAGTAAAAGGATGGAACAAAGAATGGAGGGAAGAGAATTTGAATCACTTTTATGGTTGCTATGTGATAACAAACTGTGTTTATCAGGCATGTCAAAAAGATTGGTCACAGGGGGATAACCGGTGACACCTCATTTAGAATGCTGAGTATTTAAGAATAAAGTTTATCACCGGCGGCCATGTCTCGGGTGCTGGCTCACTCCCATATGTAGATGGAATTTGCCCATGCCTTAACTTGGGGTCAATTACTGGTCAGCGGGCCGAGGATGGGGTTCTCTGCTTGGTATCCCCGTCTCCTGTCTCTTATTCTGTCAATCTTTTCCTATAGTAAAAAATAAATCAATCAAATAGAACTGATTTTCTATAACTGTCATGATTGGCTGACATTCATCAGCGGGTCACTAAAATGTTTTCTAATTATAGTGTGCCCATGATTGGCTACTGAATGCCAGCCAATCAGTTCTAAACCCAGAAATATAGAATTTGACAGCCGATAATAACACGGCCCATCGACCTTTAATTAGTTTTTGCTCTCATCTTAGTTTCAGGATAGCCATATGCCTTTTTTCTCTCACTGTATTACCTTCTACCACTTATCTCCCTCCCTCTCAGTAAAATAAAATTTCCTTACGTTAACATCTAAACCTCTGACTCTTAAGTTTAAGATTATGACCTCAGTTTCCATACATTATATTAAACTTCTCTTTTGTTTTTGTTAAGCCCTTTTGTGTATTTAAATGTTTATATCACCTTTAATTACCATAATAATTACTCATACTGTATGAGTGGAGTTTGCCCGTACCTTGGCCACTTAAATGAGTGACGAGAAAAGGTGACATAATAGACACATCCAAACATGTCAAGGGATTACATAAACTCCAAGAGGGAATTGTGTTTTTGAGAATAGACTTCCAGCTGAAGTACTATATGCAAACATGGTAAAGAAATCTTGGGATGTGTATAAAGACATGTTAAAGAGTTAATAAGGAAAGAGTGATCTGAAAAGAGCAGACAGTATGGGCCAAGTGGTTCTTTTCTGCTGTCACTACCAATATATCTATGTCACAAATATACTGAGACTGCAGTATATACAGTCAAATGTCATATACATAGACTGTAAAGAATGAGTGATTTTGTTTCTGGTTTTCGGTGACAAAATCCACTAACCAAAGGAGCTTATAGGACATTTTCACATTTGCATGTGTGCACAATTATTTAACTTATTCAATGCAGGAGTGGGGAGCTTCAATTGCTCATAAATAATTCCTTCACAGTATCCATGGAACCTTCACTACACTACAATGTCACTACTTTTTATAAGCCTAGTCAGGAAAAGTAGGAGCCGCGGCCAGACTGGGGATAATAAGATGGCCCATAATGAACATGACAGCCCGTAGCACGTGGTCAGAACTATTTAGCCAATGACTGCACACCACAACACCCGATCTGCCGCTGGGGTGACAGATCGTGTGTTTATGGAGTGATATTGAGGAGCAGCACACCAGGCATTTACCCAGTATGCCAGATGACCAGTCCTGGCCCGGCAGAACCCCTTAAAACATCTACTGCTATAAGCCTATAAAATGCATTGTTCATCCAGTTAACTTAAATATACCCTTGCTTTATAAAATGTTGTACTGAGAGATATGTATATATTCAAATATAGTATATAGTATGAATGAATGTCTGATTAGGGTTTTTTTTTTGGATATAACAAAAGTTGCTGGGACAGGATGGTTGCGGTGGGGTATTTATGAAGGATGGCTATGACATTTGGGGCGGGTGTTTAATTACTTCCAGGGCAGGCCAGGCGGACCCTTCATAACACGAAGTGAAGCAAGTGAGTTGGATGTCTAATTCATCCACATACACCCAAAGTGAAAAATAACCCTACCTGACTGTGGAATGTCTGTGTTATTTTTTAGATTGTTGTTTTCTAGATTGTTGGTTGAATAACCAAGGCATGGGATCCCCGTTATAGATTCTGTTCAATGAGGTTGAATAGAAGAGGCTTTATAATACAGGGATTTTCAACTCTCTGCATATTTCCTGCAACTGTGATAAATCTAGAACGGCAGATCTTTTTTGTTTTCTTTTGTTTTATTGCCCTGAAATGAGCAAACAGTAACAAAAAGCCAATTAACGCATTTTAATGTATACGGCGGGTGCTGTTTTAACATTGCCTTCCATGTTTTAATACAGTTACATTCTGATTTAGCGGCACATATTTGACCTTTCTGCTCAGTAGATTAACAATAAAGATCCCTGGGGTGGGTTTATGCCTGTGCATGCACGCAACTGCTCACAGTGGGGAGACTGAAAGGTCATTCATACACCAGGATAAACTGCCTGCAGGTCTCACCAAAGGATGAAGCTGTGAGCAGAAACACGAAACACAACCGCTTTAAACAGAGGACCTTCACCTTAACGTGTTACAAGAGTGTATGGCGATTAATGAGTTAAACCTCACCTTAACGTAGCAACACATCCCACCCCACCTTGCCCCAGGGGAAATGGTCTTAAGGAGGCATCTGATGGGAACGAAAGAAAGATCTATCAGCTGTTTCAGATATCTGTTGATCCAGCAAATAGCTGCATGGGACACTGCATGGGACTAACATTTTCTGTCGCCCTGCCACAATTATCATTTTATAGAATATTGCTAATCTTGTAATGCGCAAATTTGTTGATGGAGATAGAGATAGTCTTGTCTCCTGTACAGGGCCTAGGAGCACCTCTATCAGCCTAGGCATCAGCTACATGTTGGGCAATCATAGGGTGACCACATCGGCCATGTTTTCCAGCACACGTATACATTTTTACTTATGGCCAACCAACCCAAATAAAATGCAGTAGGTATGTAGAGACGTATGGAAGGGAACCAATTAGTCAGTTATACATCCCACATACTGCAGGGCAGCATTTTGTCTGGGCCAGTCAGCAATATGTAAAAATTCTACGTGTCCTGGAAAACATGGCCGATATTATTCTGGGAGCCAAGATTCTAGAAACGGTTGCCTACAACCCTAGGCTCTAATATTTTATATTACCTGGTTTAATTTAAGTAATGTCTAAAACATACTGAATATTTCAGTGTTCAAGATACATTTATGTGAAATAACATCACTCTTCTGTCAGTTGTAGAAAATTAAGATCAGAATCAAGGTATATATGAATTTTGATATTTTAAGTAACCCCACCTCAAAAAGAATGAGTTAAAGTAAAGAGGCAGCTCAAATTCCTTAAAAAAAGTTATTAAGAGAGATTAAAAAGAGATAAAACCATTCTGGGAATCCATCACCGGAGCCATGCGCCAACTATGTTGCATTTTTTCCTTTTTCCTTTACATCGGCCTCCATCAAAGGTATTTCCAGGGCACTTCTTATAAACCTTCCCTTCATTTTCAGTGATCCATCAATGAAGATTGCATTGGAATCCTACTGCCAGACAAGGAGGACACGTCCTGGACAAGCCATCGTTGTGGCAGACTAATAAAGAGCCTATGGCTAAGGACACAGAACCAAGCAAGATGGAACTGTCACAGACAACGGACCATAGTATATTTTATATAAATTCTTAAATAAAAAGGAAGCATGGTTAGTCTGCCGCCCATTGAGCTAGGAATAAGATTTAAGATATCTAAGATTTCAATTTCCTAGGAAAAATAACATCAATGAATTAAAGACTTTCAGATCTCAGTTTTATTAACTGGACATCTCGGCGTACCTAAATACAAACTACAAATAGCAAACTGAATAATGATGCATTATATATTGCTATTACCCGAGGCTTCCCCTAAGCAGCCCCCCCCCGAGCTCCTACACCATATTTGACAAAAATAGTCCTATAAATACAGTACACATATATTTGCTGAAGTGAAAGAGATTAAACTAATTAGTTTTCTGGTGGATTCTTTAGCATTATAGAATGTTTTTTTAAACTTTGTGTTGGTGGTAACAGTTGGAGTGATAACTACGTTAGAATGATTGATTACTGACTCTGAGTTAACGTTCTAAGCATTAGAGAAAAAGCATGGATTCAGCAGAGGTGCATTCCACCATCACATTTCTGTCTGTACATCACACAGCGTCAAACAGTACGTGAAGCCTGGTCATTTTTTCATCCCCTTACATACGTACGTATAGAGAGCTATGGACGGATATTTTATGAAATATACTGGTGCACAGAACATCGATATCTCAGTTTATTCATGGGTCAGTTAATGTTATCTGGTTTATCCGTTCTGTTAACCTTTAAGGGTGGCAATTTACAATAATTCTGTGTGCATGAAAAAATATTTTCAAAAGAAGATACTACACATAGCTTTTAATAGAATTACGGTCAAAGTCTTTATAATTTTCTTCTAGTACAACCAGCACAGGAATTGGACCATCTAATCTTTTGATTTTTAATTCATTTTTAATTGTGTAGAACAGCCCTATGTGCATCCCAAGCTTTCTTGAAGTCCTTTACTATGTTTGCCTATACTACTTCTATTGGCAGTCTATATCCTTATGTCGCTTTCTTCTCTTTATCTGGCTTTGTGTGTCAGTGCCATACCTGAAGAGGCCACCTGGCACACCGGGCAAATGCTCAGTGACCCACTAGCCAACAGCGCCACAGACTCCAGCGGCTGGATATTTCCAGGCCGCACGCTATATAAACATAAAAACAAAGCATGCGGCTGATCATATCCGTCAGTGCGCCTACCTCGTCTGTCAGCTACTGGCCTTAAAGTGCCAGACGGCCCATCATCCCCAGCCTGGCCCTGGCCAATGCCGTTATGTGCGTGTATCGAGGTCAGTGAGTTAACAGGGGCTAGGGGTAGTACAATAGGGAGGGGGCAGAATCATTATGGCAATGACTCCTCTTGGCACGTTATTTTAGTTGTGTGTATATACGTTAGTAGCTATTTTTTGGATGTAATCCCTAAAGAAACCCTTTTTAGAATGAGTTGCAAAAAACAATTTACCAACAAGCTTATAACATTAAGTTTCATAGATAATGAAGCTTAGATAAGTCAGATGCTTTTGATTCTTGTTGTAACTGGCCTTTTCTATGTGATGCTCGAGATGCACAAATTCCCATTACATTTCAGCCACAAAGTGCCTGAAGGTCTTTTTTCATTAGAATCTGTATCCCAAAGGCACGATCTGAAAAGTACATAAGTAAAGAAGCTACGCTCGAAGATTTTAAAACGCTGGAAGCCCGCCAAGATTATCTTCTGTTTAGAAATCAAACATAACCTTTAATCTGTATTCTCCTGCACTTTATATATCGCTGGTATTATGAGGGGTACTTTCAGGACTGGAGCTCCGCTGTTGTTAAGTATGAAATGTGACATATGGATATTAACTTGGTGGAGTGATATAGCAGGCATATAAAAATGTGTCTGTAACACTAAAATGGTTGAGTTTTTTTACACCATGAATAGACCAGAAAAACAAAAGCAATTTACATCAGAGCGATACAAAAGCACGTCTCCTATTCAACAAAACCGACATTCAGAACCTGATTTTGTTTCAACTGTGCCGACCTAATGGGAAGAAATTAATATTTTATTACCCAATATATCACAGCTTTAATGGCCCTTAATTGATTGTTTTAGAACCACCAAACTTTCAAAAAATAGAATTTTCTTTATTGAAAACTTAAGGAATAAATAACCTGTTATCATATTAAGAAAACACTGTTTTTACATTTTCTCACCTTTTTTTCTCCATTTGCAATGCTCTTTGGTGACCTTGCTGGAGGTTCATGTTAACGCAGGGCAGATACGCCTAGTTACGATCGTCTTTTTCTACTGAGTGAAGCAGGTGTCTCATTGCGTGAGTGATAGCTTGTATTCACTAAACCGCGAGTTTGAACGCGAGCGGAAATATAATTTTATCTATTGCACCATGCATTTTGAAGGACTATACACAGAGAGCTTCTTCTGAGAAATGGACAACCTGGCCCTGCATTCTGAGTTGTTTAATCTGTGAATCATTTAACTTTGCATTATCATAATACATTGTCAACTTAGCCCCTGCCGAAAAAACTTAAGAGCATTATTCCTTCATAGTGGAATCATGGACTCATCCAGGTCAATTGCAATTCACAGTTTAGTGGAAGAAATCATCTGGGACAGATTGCCACATAGCAGAGTCCCTGGTTTCGTTTTTGTTTAAGAGGAGGAGAAAGCTGAAAAAAATAAAAATATGTTTCTATCTAAAAAAAAAAATCACATATACAGGACAGTTCTGGGTAAAAGGTGGAGAGACTGAGTGTCATTGAGCTGGATGGTCCGACCAACTACCTCCGATGACTTGTGCACCCTTAGTCTGGGACAACACACTCTTTCCTGTTTTCCCAATCACTAGCCAAGACTCAGTGTAGGGTATAAACCAAAACGAAGACTGATTTATTTTTCACACACAGTGCTGGATAAAGACAGCAAAGCACACATTAACGTAAAACAAGTGCTGCCCTGTGATATGTAGCATGTACTAGCTCATAGAAGGGAATCACATCCTGTACAATACAGAACAGAACTTTAAATGGCGGTGTCACTATGTGTTTGTATAGTTGAGGTCAGGGCTCTGTGTGGGTCGGTCAAATTCTTCCACACCAAACCCTACCATGTCTTTATGAAGCTCTCGCTTTGCACACTGTCATGCTGGAATAGAAAAGGGCCTTCCCCAAACTGTTCCCACAAAGTTGGAGGCTTGGTATTTCTTGGTATGTCCACTTCAGAAGACATTTTGGACAGTTTTCCATGAAGATGTGTTGATATTATATTGCTACACATTTGTATGCACAATAAAACCAAATTGACAGTGTCCCGAACTCATGTTAATATTTTGTAGTATAGTAATATGTAGTATAAGTGAGCAGAGTAGTTATCATCCAGTATGTTCTGCAGAAACTTCACCCTGCACCCTCTCTCACACTGCAAAATATCCTAACATGAATAAACACGCAGAAGCATTTGTAGGACATTTTTCATTTTAATTCAAGTTGTACTATAAACGAAAACCCCGATACAGCTGAGCAAAGTGGTATAAAGGAGGGCTATGACTGAAGCACTAGCCGAGGGGGGCCAGATTGTTTGGTCACCTAAAAGGAGGTGGCCCCCCAAGGAGTTTCTGTTTTGGCACCACCGTGCTAGAAAGATTTCGGCCAGTGGTTTACCTAGGATTACGCCTAGGCCAATTTCTCATGGGATCTAGCCTTAATTACCTTTCAGTTCAGTAATTGAGTCTTATTACCTTTGCATTTATGATATGTTTTTTGGCGTAACAGTATGTTTAGAAATACACGCTGTGGCCTTTTGAACTCCAGCCTGGTGTCATGTCATTATTAGGTTTAGTAGGTAAAGGTTTTATTCCAAATCCTCCAGGTAGATGTTGCGCAAGTCATGTCAGGGTGCTTGTCTAGTAATTTTGGCTAAGACAACAGAGCTAGAACACATACAAATGGCTAACAGCTGCCAGGAAACATTATATCAGTAATATAAACATGGTGTGAGTGGGCCTTTAAGGGACCTCAGTAATTCTGATATGCAGCACCAGCTCAGACTGCCAGGTGTCCTGAATGCCACATGGGGCCAGGTACTACAAACCTTGATGGCTTTGGGATAAACAGGATGGTTGGGGAGGTCAGAGATCACCATGAAGGCAGATCACCCTACCTCGGAACTCTTCGGGTTTCGCATGGAGACTCTAAGTGAACAACAGATGGTCTCCCAAAGCTGGCTCTGAGGATAATATTTTGGTATACGTTTCGCAGGCCAATATAAAAATAGTTTAGATTGTAAGCTCATAAAAGCAGGGCCTGTTTCTCCTTCTGTAAAGATCAAAACATTGTGCAGGCATGATGAGATGGTGAAAGAAGACTGAAGTTATTTTAATCCCTGAATCAGAGAGGCACCAGTAGGCTTGCCACCAGTCACAAGTGAAAGCTCCGCACAAGCTAAGGTTGCTGCTCCTGAGTAAAGTATCCACCCCTTGGCCAACTTGCACCTGAAGGCTTCAGGCACAGACCTCTCTACTAAAGCATCATTGTGGCCTAAGCACAACCAGGATATGAGGGAAAGGGAGAAGCATTAGTGGAGAGGTCTCTGCCAGCTATTAATGGACGGGTGAGGTGGACCCATAGGTGGAACTTTGCCCAGGCTTCACTATACATAAAGACAGCCGTGGGTCTATCTATGATCTTGTTATATTGTAACAACCAGGTTGTGTTTTATTAATGAACTCTCAACTTGACCTTTCCTTTTTAAAACAATTTGTTCATAATCCAATTTCACAGCAACTCGGTTTTTAGCCAAAGTATTTAACCCCTTAATGACAAAGCCCGTACATGTACGGGCTCAGAATGCATGGTTTTCAATGGGTTTAGGGACCGCCCATTGTCGTTAAGGGGTTAAGTAGAATCAACTAAAGCTGACTTAACTCTCTTGAGTGCTGTACAATCCAAACAGCTTTACAAAGTACAAAGTTATTTCTATAATTATAATAATAATATTTTAAATATAAAAATATAATTTAATCCAAAACTATCATTCTGATTGAAAAACATAACACATGAGCTGTATGTAGATTTAATAAATGAATGTTGTTTTGCTAAAAGCTTTGTTGTATATCCCGGACTTCCATGGTGCGTGTTCTTCAATAATGACATCTCTATAGTATTTCTTTATTCAGAGTAAGGAGATTTTCATATTGAGATAGCATGCAGCCAATTATATTTACAAAATCTATAGTTCTTTAAAAAAATGATAAAACATGAAAGGGAGTATGTAGCATTTTGTGCTGAGGTTTTATTGGGTAGAGCAATTATTATGGATATTACTCTTGGTCCTGTCAACGGCTGAGCTATTTTCCAGCTGCAGTATTTCCACAGTGTCAGATGATTTGTTTCCTCGCATAATAATGTGACAGACTAGGTTACTGCATATGAACATAGAAAAATCCAAAAAATCTACTTTTTTTTTTTTACAAATATATGGATAATTTGTGAAAGAAAAAAAATACAAAACCACAGGACCACCCAGTGGCCATCAGGAGTTTGTAGCAGCTTGCTGGTTGTCACAAGGAAACCAAGTAGGAATGATGGAGTCTCCAGATGTTTGGAAGGTCCTCAGAAAAATGATGAAGAACCAAAGGAGAAGTTACAGTCTCATTTAAATAGTGGCAATTATTTTGGTAGGGGCTCTACAGAAATGGTTTGCCAAGGGCCCTATGATAATAAAGTGTTGCAATAGCCCATAATAAAGAACAGTGTTTCTCAAACCCTTTCCAACCATGCACCATCAGTAAACAATTTCCAGATCTGGAAGATCAACTATACAGGAGAATAAGAAGAGGAAAGTCTTCTCCTTCTATTTTTTTAGTTTTTTGTGGTTTTTTTTTACACTAAACTCATCACAAAGTGAATAATTTTTTGATAGTATATATATATATACATAAAGTTA
This sequence comes from Spea bombifrons, assembly GCF_027358695.1. Classification (NCBI taxonomy): domain Eukaryota; kingdom Metazoa; phylum Chordata; class Amphibia; order Anura; family Pelobatidae; genus Spea; species Spea bombifrons. Next base: position 128,200,760 of record NC_071088.1, read on the forward strand.
GAAGAGTCTGTGTGATACCATATTCAAGCCAGTATTATATACTGCATACACCATAACATGTTGGAGAAAGCTACTCTACATTAGCAAAGGTCAACATTCAATATATATATTTGCATATGGTGCCTCATGAACATGTACAGCAATGGGGGGGAAAGGAACATACATTATGTTGCCATGCATAGGCATTGAATCTATTTGATTAAAGCTTCTCTTGCCTTCTCAAAGCCTATGTGGTAGTATGGTAGCCATATGCTCAGGTAAAATATTGGCACTATACTTAATCGGGTCTCTAGCTTAGAATACTGTGTGGAACCATTTGGAAGCTTGAAGGACAGAGGAATCTGAGCAACCAGTCGAGTAATGGGATGGTCTTCATTAACCCCTTAATGACAAAGCCCGTACATATACGGGCTCAAAATGCATTGTCTACAAAATGCATTGTCTACAATGTAAGCAAGACCTTGTATGTATTTATGATATATTTTGCATTTATTTAACTCTAACTAAATGTATCTTTATCGACGATGCTAGTTTTCTTTCTTGTGCTGAAGATTTTTTTGGCCAATAACATATGGGCATAGTGATGAGCTTTTTTTTTCATTTTGCTCCTTGATCAATAATGACAAACCATGTGATGTTCCTCTATCCATCAATTTAAATTGGGACCGACCCCCACAGGAGACTTTACAGGACATACCGGTACAATCTACAAGCAAAGTTATCACTGAATAATAATTTCTTCAAATTCAGATAAAATCTAAGAACTTCTGTTAATGGCTTTTCTTTTTAGATCACAAATAACAATTACTAAGCGGAATATGATGGCGCTATAGAAATCAATAAATAATAATAATAATAAATAAATAATAATATAAATAATAAAATTGATGTGATTTCTGTTGTAGAAGTATCAACAAAGGCATAGATGAAATGAACCGATGGGGTTGGGGGTGAATACTACACCACACATCATTAAAATGATGGACATTTTTTTCAAATATAAATGTCAAATCATCGGTTTACATTTGGTCTTAAATGAAATGGAGAAATAGAGGAAAAGAGGAGTAGAGAGATAGTAACGCATCAGTAATGCAGCGGTAAAGGACAAAAATACATTGCCGGTACTTAAATAATGACTCAGGAGCAAGATGATGCTGTTTGTCAATGATCAAAAGAAGATGAGTATTTGAAAGATCTTTCAGAAGAATATGTAAATTTCCAAAATTACTATTGGAGCTGAATGACAATAAACTGTAGAAAATCATGCTGTTTTAACAGAGAAGTAAGGGTTTTCTGAAATGGGCTGAAGAGGTAGAAATCCAAAAGTGTTCTTTATGCGGTAAAATAATTCAATAATATAAAGTATAGATAGATACGGCTCTGAATCAATAAGTGGAACATACACTATATATAAGATGATGCGACCTGTCGGTTGGATGAACAAACCGAATTCTAAATATACTTCATGAAAACAGAATAAGTTGCCTTTGAAATATTTGCGTCAATTTATGGCATATGAGATCCAATAGACCCCCCCCACACAAAACGCTTACAAAAACAGGGCCCTCTTCTCCTTTTGTATCAGTAGATCTCAACGTGTGTTGTATATAGTTAATTATTAGTAGTTTTCACTCTCCCCCTGTTGTAATAGCGCTATTAAATCAGCTATATTGTAAAATATTGTAATGGGGGTCAAGAGCCAAGTTACTATTTTGCAATTTCTGATAAGGTATCCTCATTGTTCCACGTCTAAAATGTCATATTAAGGCAATATAGTCCTGGTAAATAAAAAATGTAACAATTACAAATTAAAGGGCAGTTCTTTGCTGTTGAGGGTGGCACATAAATTACAATTTCACTTGCATCATAATTATATATATATATATATATATATATATATATATATATATATATATACATACAACTTCCAATCGAAAACGCCATCATGGTTTCCTCTCGGACACCTGACAAACATTTATACACGAGACTCTTGCAAAGCCGTTTCTCCATAAATAGAGCTTAAGCAAATATGCCATTTTATTCTTTCTCTCCCAAAGTTTATTGACAAAGTTTATTGACATAAAAACAGTATATATACTTTTAAGAAGCCTTTTTTATTCTCTATCCGTGCCTGTTTTTTTATGTTTACATGATAATCAAGCATTCCCTGATTGAAGCAATTTTGTACATGATTAAAGAATTGTTTCTCGGGAGGCTTTGGGCATTCAGAATTACTAGGAATGTTTCTCACGTTGAATTTAGTTATAAAAGTGGGACAATTGGCAAACTAGGTGGAACATAAACTAGTGCTTTGTTATAATATTCAGTGTATAGGAGCATAGGAAAATATATTCACTGAGTCTCTTACCCCTTCTTGTTTCTGATCGATACGTAAATAATCTTTTCTAGTGCTACTCGTACAAGTAGCTGCGTAGGACCCCATTTATCCGCACCCTCTGTGGCGGAGGCAGGGAAAGAATCCAATTAACGTTTAGCACATCATGGGAGTAGGAACCAAAGAGAAGGTGTCATTACATTACATCGGAGAAAAAAACCATGGCAACACTTCCAAAATAATGTGCGGATTGTATTAAAAGCTGGGGAGAAGGGTTTATCGATGCCCCAGAATGTTTGTATCTCCCACGCTTCCATATACAGGCCTGCCAAATGCATAGAACACGTGGACCTGTATACCGTATAATGAAATCATTGCTGGTATTATCGATTCTAATTATCAAATGTTGGGGCTCCTTAAACTGTACAGCTACCCCTGCCTTAACATATCACAAATGTTCAAAATTCAAGAGTCATCCCCAGCTCTACATAAGAATAAGCACAATAATAAAATGTAGATAAAAACAACCAGTACAAATATAAATTGTTCCAGGGATCTGGTCGTGTATTTGCCCCTATGCATTGTTTTGATTTCCTCCCTTTTACATTTGAAATTTTTGTCTAATCAATATTTTGGAGATTCTGGTTTGTTGCCAAATAAAAAAACAATAAAATCTCCCCATAGGTTTCTTCTGTCTTGTATATCTTGTGTATAATACAGAGGCGACCTATGGAGAGATTTTATTGCTGAAGATGGGTTCTTTTAGCATATACCGAATTGTCCGAAACCACACAATGCATTGCGCGCATGGGAGTAATGCAGGTAACATTACAGCAGCACACAGCAGTCTCCTAGACGTGACTAAACTAGCAATCAGCTGTTCCATAGGACCAGGACTCAAGATGCAATTGGAAACAATCAATTAGTATGGATGTAACCTAAAGCCTTCAAAGGATCTGTTACAGAGGGGCAGCTTTAGGCTTGTAATGAATGAGCATCAGCCTTTGGAATACTTCTACTCTTCTCCTACCATCCCCCATGCTGCCATCCAGCAATGATCAAATGTAAAGCTATTGAATTGTGGCCATTGATTAAGTACTGTATACCAATGTAAGCAGTGATTACCACATATTGCATGTATATGTATATATCATATGTATATATACTATTATAATCAGCGATTATCGCATATTGCACCTATCGCATGTATATGTATATATATACTATTATAAGCAGCGATTATCGCTTATTGCACCTATGGCATGTAAACATATTAATGTATTTATTTATGTGTAGTTTGGGAGCCGAATACTAATAAAAAGCTTGAAGATTTAGAATTTTCCGTAGTTTGCCTCCTGTGCATCGTTCTTTATACTGTTATAAGCGAGCCACTTCCCTATGGGATGGCTCAAAAGGTTTAGCACATTACTTAGGCTGCTGGCTGGGCTTTTGGGAGCTTAACACACTATTTAAGTAAATACATGGTACACAATGCTGGTTGATCATTCAAATGCATTCAGATCATCACTATGAAACAGACCTAAGACCTTTTACCTGTTTCTTACCCCCTCCCCCCGCTGTAATTACAAATAAAGCATTATGGTAATTAGGGGGTTAAAAAAACATGATCGTATTTAAATAAGAGCTGATAAATATACCGCTATCAACCACACATGATTAAGATATAAAATTTATTCCTGTAACAAGAGAAGCTGGAGTCAAACCACTGAACTCTGGGGTGCAGCCTCTCACCCCAGTAGGCAGAAAACATACAATAAAGAGTGCATAGTACACAGCTATGTTTTTGCCTCGGTTATCAATAAATAAGATAAAATAAGGGCACATGTTTTTTTCTAACGTAAAAGCTAATCAAATAGTCAAGTTGGATTAGTTACTGCATTATAACTGCACTTCAGGACTGCACATCACCCAATATATATATATGCATATATATATATATATATTACAAAATACTGTATCTTTATGTTATATGTACAGTTGATACAATTAATTAAGCAACAGTGCATGTAAAGAGTTAAAACAAACATAAAAGGTAAAACTCGTATTTGGAGGGATTGCAAGCATTAATATAGGTTGGGATTCAGCACCACAGAGGTGGACAGCTCCTTACAACCAGTTGGGGGGTATTGCAGAGAAAAGCTAGGTGCATCACTTGGTTAACTGCTTGACTTAAGCTCCACAAGGCAAAGATTTCTATAAGAAAAAGATCAGTCATTTTAAAATGCAACATGATGTATTTGCTTTTTTTTTTTTTTCTTTTTCCAGTTATTCCTTTTTATATATATATATACCAGAAAGATCTGTCTCTTCCCCAAAGGTTCTCCTGAAATCACAATGCAAATTGTTTGCAGCCCATCCATGATCCATCTCTCACTTCCCCAAGTGTTATGTGTTGTGCAGTAGATGTCCATGGTAGGTTCATGTTTGGCTAAATCTTATTTTCATATAGGGTTAAAGCAGTTATCCTGGATGCTATGTACAGCATGATGGGATTCCATAGGCAGATGACAAAATATTTGGTAGCTTTTGTGCGTCTTCTTCTCCAGCTGACAATCCATCAGAATCCTTTCATGTCACACACTTAATGCTTAGTAGGAACGCAAGGTGGGTTTGTCATGCTGAATCGTTTCTGGTTATTGTTTGCTTTTTTTAATTGTTTACCGACAGGGTTTCCACCAAATATATACAATACAGAAGCATTCTTTGTCATCTGGATCATGACAAGACCACAGACTGCAGCAGGTCCCCTGTATCTTTGTCCAAAACAGAAGAATGCTCAGTAATCCTGGGTTCTAGATCTAGGTTGAGGGGTTCCTTCCTCTGTATGGTAGGAGAAGTGTAACAGCCACTGTCTTGGGTACCACTTGGTTGTCTGTTCTCCTTTCCATAGAAATGTGCCCTCTCTCCTTTAGGACTGCAGTGGTCTCTCTCATATTCCTCCTGGGCTTTCTCGATTTTACGTTTTTTCATTTTGCTCTTGTGCATGTGGAAAGTGCTAAGAGAAAGGACAACCAAGCAGCAGATCACAGTGGCCAGGACTATCAAGACCAAAGTAGAAGAAAAGGGCTGAAACAAAGGCTCCACTTCGGTCAGGCAGCTGGTGCCATTTGGTGAAGAGGTCCTGTTTAAGAGACACGGTGGCATAGACAGCCCGAGCTGCTTGGGGAACCTGGGACTCATCTAGAAGGTTGGTGAAACAATGCAAAGGATGGAGAGCTTGTATCCCCTTCTCAAAAAAGGGTGGGTTATCTGGAGTCAAGCCCACTTATCCCAAAAGTAGGCGATTAAAGTAAGCAACCTGCAAATTGATCAGAGACAAGAAATAGTTTATATCACAGTCTAACATAAGCCATCTTCTTCTTAAGACAGGTTAAAGTCACGCCTGGTCATCATGACCATGCCTGAGGATCTGCTCTGAAGCATGACGTGCATTCCCTGGTAGAACCTTTTTTTGGGGGAGAAGAACTCCAATGGAAGAAACCTTCGGTAAGATTAAAGGGCCAAATTGTACCGTCAAATATTTGGTCCAATTAGAGAGAGACAGCCCTGCAGATGCCAACTGGAAACAACAAAAGACAATAACTGTCTGCAAGAGGCAGTTCCATGTATTTCATGTCCAGCCAGCGCAGAACCCTCAGCGAACCCCAAGGAATGCTGCACCGGCTTCTTACACTTACTTCAGATCAATGGGGAGCAGGGGAAGTGGTTTAACCCGCTGTATACCAATGGGGCAGCCACTCAATACGTGAATGGCTTAAGCAGGCACCCCGTGACTCGCCTCACCCCAAAGTCACCGGGCTTGATGTGAATCACTAAAGGCTCACTCGCTTGCCCTTGGGCATCCTGGCAGCAGATGCCAGCACTTTAAATGTCTCGCTTTCCGGGTGATTTCGGTACAGCGCGAGTCTGCAGAGCCTCGTAGAACCCGCCCGTGGTGGCTCTGCGCTTCCCTAGGAGCCCCGGGGTATGTCTTTTTCTTGGACAGGCACTTACCTGCGAGGGATGTCCGCGGCGCTGCGGCTGGTGCTGCGATGGTCCCCGCCGCTGGCTGCAGAAGGCACTGAATGAGCGGACGGGCTGTTTTAGGAGCCAGCAGCCTATTGCCAGCCTGCTCTGCGCTGACGTCATTCTGCCACTGTCTTGCTGGGATGCTGCGCTCGGGGCTGTCGCTGTTATCGGCAGTTGCCTGCAGCAGTCCCTGCTTGCCAGGTCCGGACTCCATACAAAGCAACCCTAACGGGAAGCGTCCCGAGAGCGCAGATCTAAGCATGAATGGGCAAGGATAACGGGAGACGGGGCATTCTACTAGAACCGGACCTCATTATAAAACTATAGCACAGCTGATGCAGAGGCTAACAAGTGGAAGTAGCTGCACAGACCCGCCGCCCTGCTTGGGTGTATGTAGCTCTCGGGCAATGATTAGTTAGATCGGGGTGATCTATCATGTGAATGGCAGATACCATGCCATCGGGCTTTCAGACAGTTCTCATACAGAGTAGGGCTTTCAAGACCACCAAAATGAAAGCAGCATCCTAAGGGGATCCCTGCTTCAAAACAGGTGTATAACAGGTTTTGAGGGTTTTGGCACATCAATTTCAGGGCAGGGATAGGCTTTACCGTGGGGGTGGCGGAGTACAACGCACTTCGCTCCCTTGGTATAGAGTTAGAAAGAGAAAGTATTTTTTTAAAAGGTCATTCTTTCGCACTTATATTGACCTGAACTGTGCAGCACACCGGCACTGGAAAGGGTTAATCCTGAGTCGCCTGGAATGGGATTTGGGAATGAAGTGTAAAGAATCAAGTGTGTCTTTGGTGGTATTAAAGTGAGAGTTGTCGTTTTAACTGTCCCACTTCACTATTCATTATGGAAGGGGCAACACTGGTAAGCTTCTCCTGCAAGAAGGGTTGAACTGGCCCTGTATAATGTATAATTCAATGTGTAAAGATATATTCAATACCATTTACTGACTGAACTATTATACAGGGCTAGCCAAGCTTTTCATGCAGCAGATGCTCACTGGGGCTGAACCTTCATCATTTATAGTGCAGTCAAGGAGCTTTACCACGAACAAAATACAGTACTGTGAAAAAGTTTTAGGCAGGTGTGTTAACAGTTCATTTTTAACAAAGTGAGTGAACAGAACAAAAATCTAGATCAATATTTGGTGTGACCAACCTTTGCCTTCAAAACAGCATCAATCCTCCTAGGTACACTTGCACAGTTTTCTTAAGGAACTTGGCAGATAGGTTGTTCCAAACATTGCTTCTTTGTGCTTCTCCAAAAGCACATCTGGAAACCCCTTTCTGCCTGGGAGAGACCTACCTGAGGCAGTTTAACTACCTTGGGTCTTGTTGCTGTGCTCAGTCTTGCCCTGGTGTATGACCTTTGACATTAAACTTTCTTCAGCACCATCACCCAACTTTATTCCTCCTATGCGACTGTTTCTGTTTCAGTTAATGATGGGGTTTAACATACTTATTCAATTTATGACCATAAGCTCCTAATATTTTTGCAGGTTCTTTTATACGTGATAAGTATGTACAGTCAAATACAAACAACCGCTTAATGTAGCGTATTAAATGCTTTAACCCTTGGAATGATAAATAGGCACATGATACTTTTCTACACCTCTGATATCGGGGGGGTTAATGTGAGTGCTTCTTGGATGAAACATCTTATTAATACTGCATATTCATCTTCGATCACATTAAGGAGAGCTCTACATATGTCCTAGAAAAATGGTGCTTTCCACATTTAGAGGTTTTTTTTTAGCGATACATCATGTGTCCTCCTAATGAATGCATACTGATATCGCAGACAGCCAAAATACAGTCAAAATGGCTGATGGATGGCTAGGATCTCACAATTGATTTGTAGCCTTACAGCCAGGTTAGTGAACGGAATACAGAAGTATTTGCGTGTGTTTTATCTGCACAGAAAGCCCCCCCCCACACACACACAATTTTGGTGCAGCAGCTCTCAAAATGATTCCATATGGGGCCAGTTAAAGGAACATTTATTCTTTATGGCCATATATTGCTTAGCTTGCCACTACATTGATGTACCATAATTTCCGCAAGTCCTATTTAATCACAATATTAACATCCAGTCGGTTTTAAGTAGCATTAAAAGAAATATGGAATTTTATCCTAATGTAAGGACTCAAACTTTAATCAGTCCTTGTTCCCATCTTAGATTCGGGATAGCTTTATGCCTATATGCGTGTTTAAGTTCCCTCATTGTATTAGCCTCTGCCACTGCCACAATACTACAATACTTTTACTGTCCATACATAAAGAATGAAACTGTAGAACTGGGTGCCTGAGTGCAAATATCCTAAAGTGGCCAGTAGATGGCACTGTCCTAACAATGCGAAAATCAGTGCAATTCATCAACTATTAATGAATTTAGTGGTTTAGGAATAACCTATAACCCTGGGCTATCAGAAGGGCTTCCAGCATATTGTATTTTTTTTTAAACATAGTTCTCCAGCAAGGGACATAGCCTCATTACAACTTAAAATAAGTAAATGTGAATCGTAACCTGTTCAATATTCTTGCAAATGGTCTTCATTGCAACAGCCTTTAAACCTCTAAAGGGATTTTCAATGGGTAAACCATCAGCTCTGTGTTTAGTTCAAAAATGTAGCTTTAAGTCAGAAGCCTCAGTGAGGATGCCAATGGCTGGGGATTTATTGCTTTTACCTTTCTTTGTTCAAATTCAAGTCATACACTTTTTTTTTGCACTTTTGCTTAAGCAGTCACTCTAGGGCATTTAATCTAAACTGTGAGCTGCAGGTGAATTAAGCTGAAATAATTTATTTTGAGGCCCTAAGCCAGGGGTGTCCAACCTGCGGCCTTCCAGCTGCTGCAGGACTACATCTCCCATAATGCTGGCTGAGGAGGATGGGAGATGTAGTCCTGCAGCAGCTGGAGGGCCGCGGGCTGGACACCCCTGCCCTAAGCCATTTCTCACCATTTGTTTACAGAATAAACTCAATGAGTAGTTAGGTTATAATGGATATTTATAGCAAGAAGGTTTGGTGGATGAACCACATTGTTTCAACTTAACTGGATAGGGGCCTTAAAACTTTAATTACCTATGAGAGAGCCTACAGAGTTAAGCCAGGTGATGGTTGTAGCTAGCTTCAGGGTGCCTTTTGTAGAAGGAAATGTTGAAAGGATCAGTGAAATTTGGGTAGTAAAAGGCAGGAGATGGTTGGGGAGTGGGTATGGCCTACCCAGAGACCCATAGAGACTTCACTCGGAGACTGGGTCAAACCCGGTGAGATCCCAGAGATGACTTCATGTAGTTTATGTGCATATTTTTAATATCCATAATTTGCAACCGTGAACAGCCTCTCCAAAGCCTCTACTGCAGTTAATAGTTACGGATTTAAACTTGATACTATTAAAAAAATAACAGTTTTCCAGTGTCAATTTAATGAGCGATACATTGTTTTTCACTCAATAGACCTGGTTGTTTGAATAACAGCCATTATTATGAAATGTTCTCCCCTACTGCGCTTTAGTTTCTTCAATACTATTACTCATTTCTATGTTTGAAAAAAAGGTCTAAAAAATCTTTTTTTGTTTTGCTAAATAATTGATTTTTGTTGAGAAATGTACAATTCAGTACACAGTAATGGTACACAGCACTCGCTTACATTATTAAAATGACGTTATATATCCCGCTGAACCTCTCACACACACTGATTGTACTGCTTTCAATAGACACGTTTTTGTCTCATTTTAGAAAAGCAAACGCAATTGTGCATTTATGTGTACGCTGACATTGGCAACGCAGTGAAAAATGTGTCTAATTAGCGTTTATTCATTCCGATTCAAAATTATTTCCAATGAGTGCAATGTGTAATATTTGGAATATGGGATATTTAAAAAAAATAAAAAATCATTCAATTATCCTTGATGATAGAGGCTACTTATACTGACCGTCTGGCACTACAGGGGTTAAAGGAGGAGCACAAATATCCGGGATGCAGGAGTGGGAAGAGGTAATAATGATAGAAGAGCGTTGAAAGTCATGAAAGAAGCAAAGAGGGCGATTAGGGGTGTATTTGGATAGGAGGGTAGAGATATAAGGGATAAGGGCTCTTTAGGCCAGAATCAGGAGTTTGAATTGGCTTTGAAGGATATGGGGAGCCAGTGGAGCGATTGGCAAAAGAGGAGTGAAAGATGAGGAATGGCAACAGAGAAAGATTAATTTAGCTGCAGTAAATTGGGAGAGTAGGAGAGCAAATAATAGGGAGTTCCTATCATCTAGGTGGGATGTGAGGGATGAAGGAGAGAGCAGAGACTCCAACGCAGGGAACTTGGTCTGTCGGTTTGATAGTGGAGTTGTCAACAATGGAATTGTGGACAGAGCAGATGGCTGGATAGCCATAAGCTCCTGAAGATGTTGAGCTTCAGGTAATGCCACGTCATACTCGTGAGGCGAGTTAGAAGAGAGAGAGTGAAAGGTCAGAAGAGGAGATATAGATAAGAGTGTCCTCTGCATATAGGTGGTATTCGAAACCAAAGAAAGATATGAGTTGTCCAAGTAAAGTGATGTAGATGTACAAGAGCAGAGGCCCAAGAACTGGGTTCTGAGGAACATATAGTGGTAGGGGAAAGTAACAAGTCCCAGTGAAGAGCATAAGTAATGAGAAGTGGCCTTTTGTTTTAGCGGTGAGGAGGTTGTAAGTAATTTTAGTGAGTGCAGTCTGGGTGGAATGCTGTGGACGGAAACCAGATTGTAGAAAAAAAGGGTGTAGCCACGAGGACTGCCTGTTCCCTGTTATGTCAATCATGGAAGAGAATCGGCCAAGAGGCTCTGCACTTTTGTGGAAGTTCACAAGGAGGCCATGTCCACTGAGAAGTGGAGGAAGAAAGAAGACAGAAAAAAATGAAGATGCAAAAGAAGAAGTTGAACTGTGCAGCAAGAAGACAGGACAAGGAAGCAGTTGGCGGAGAAGGTAGGGAGGCATTCAGAGAGACCGTGACAGAGAGTGAATGAGAGTGTAGGAGAATGTGAATGAGAGTGTGAGAGAAAGTACAGTAGATGAGAGAGCGTGAGTGAGAGTAAAAGAACCAATGAAATTCAGATGAAAATTCGAAGTTGTTTGTTTCATTTTAGTTTGTTTCGTTGCGGGTCCCGCCTAATTTTCGGAGAGAGAGGGATAAAATTGGAAAAGAATGGCTGATGCGCTCTAATTAATAAAATGGTCTATTTAGAAAGTTGGTACCAGTGGGGTTAAGGTAAAGCTCTGATAATCGTCAAAACAATATCGGTGTTTATTGGATGATATCTGTAACTGAGCCTTGCCAGCATCCACAATGACCGTTCTGCAAAACAGGTTGGAAATGGGCCCAGAACCAAAAAATGTAAAGCCCTTTTAAACAGGTTCTTATGTAGCATAATACAGATAATATCATATACAAGTTTTTGGTTTTTTTCTGATGGATGGGGGGGAGTTTCTCCTTTATTGCTTTGGTTTCCAGAAAATAATAAGATATATAACTTTTGCACTTATTGTTCTTACAAAACCCAGTTCTCAAATTTCCTGTAATGCACCCCTCCTTGTCTGAATTTGAAGTTAGTTCCTTCCTTAACATTAACTGTTTCAGTCTGCATACCTTATAAGTGGAAAAAAGCTCTTTTATGTTTTTTGCCTTTATTCTTCTGCTCTGGAAAGGTCCCTAATATAACAGGATACCTGGCTCGTTAAACGAATCTATAAAAAATATAAAGCTAAAATGAAGATAATGTTCTAATTCGTAAGAATAAGAAACGTGTCACGTAACTGATTATAAAAGGTAAATATAGATATGTGGCACTATATTTTTATCAGTGGTACTAGTGAATCCAGCGAATGTACTGTACCGAGGAAAGCATCTCTCAATAAAAAATGCAATTTGGAGGGAGCAGTTGGAAATGAGCTAGTAAATTAAAATCTCTTTTTTTTGGAGAAGATATAAGGCTATCGTGATTGCGTTTTTCCATTAGCTTTGGTTAAGAGCCTCTTTTTTTCTGAATTGGCAACTGAACAAAATTGATCGTGGAAAACGAGAGTGAAAGAATTCTTAAAATAGGGACATCAACTTAAAGGAGAACTGTCATCAACCCTGCTTTTATCATCACTGGATTTATTTGAATTAAACTACTAATAGCGTATGCTTTTGCTTTATAAACAGGGTTACTATTTAGTACACTTGCTTACAGTATATGGAAGCCTAGATCAGTGGTAAAACTAACTATATTTTGATGTCCTCTAATTTCTCGTCATCTCGCCCGTACCAAGACTGCCGGAATCAATCAACTCTCACTAGAGGAGAGAAGCATTAGGGAAGAATACATTAAAGGGAAGCAAAGATAATGCAGATCTTGAAACTAAACCAGTAAACATTAAGGCCAGATAATGACTTAAAATGCACACGAAGCACACTAGCGGTTGTTACTCATTACGATAATACAAACTATAATGTAAAGTGCTGTTTCTGTGATGGATATCGCCATATTAGCCACAGAGGAAAGTTAGTCTTTTATTGGAGTTGATTCATTGTGTTGGGCCAACATAGAAAAAATATAAAGTTGCGTACGGACCAGAAGAAGAGACTTCCGAGGGACTAAAATATTATGTTTCTGTTTAGTCACACATGGTGAAAATTATGCATGCAGCCAGTTCAACAAAATCTGAGGGGCTTGCAAGTTGACCATCCCTCGAGACTCAAACTTAAACTTTGAGGGCAAATACAGTCTGCCCTTTTTATATCCTGTGAAAATCATTTTATATCCTGTGAAAATCATTTTATATCCTGTGAAAATCATTTTATATCCTGTGAAAATCATTGTATATCCTGTGAAAGGCTGAGACCTGGGTGTTGGTTTATATTCAGAGCAGTCTGGGGCAATTGCTCCTCTCCTGCTCCTCCCTTGACAGTCATTCATTACAAATACATCTCCAACCCTCTAGTTTTAGATGATGACCTGTTCTTCTTACATTTCTCCTCCTCTCAGCCTCTCTCCTCCAAGCTATACATATTAAGATCTCTGACTCTGATATTTTTTTATTGTAAGCCATTCACCATTTTATTCTCCCTTCTTTGAACTCAATGTTTAGAATGCTGAGAATGGAGATGGTGCTTCCACAACTGTATGAAATACTCTAGGTAACGTCTTATCAGATATCTCTAAAGAACCACCTTCTTCTTCCTGCTCCTAATGCCTCCAGAAAGCAACCCAACACCCTGAAACCCAACCTTCATGCCCTCAGAAATAATTAGTCCATGTTCTGATAGCTATATTGCTAGTGCATAAACCTCCAGATTATCTCCAAAATATAGTTACCATCTTTAATTTTGGGATTATGCTGTTACCAACACCTCTGTTGCCTTGAACATTTTTTTACTTTAATTAAAAATGAAGTCTCAGGATTTGTGGTCTTTCTACATTAAAATCAATATAATCTAATTTGCTTAGTTAACAAAAATTAACAATATACGTATACTTTACATGGGGATTCCCACCATTTTTTTTTTGTTGGTGGTACAATTCTGTAGTGGAGAGGGCAAGGTTGGCGGGCACCAATGGATCAAGGGCAGGTAAGTGTCAAAACATTAAGGTAAGCAAAATGGGGATTTGAGATAAAACATATGCATAACTTACATATTTTTAATGCTTTATGAAAAAAATTGGGCAGTGTGGAGGACGTTCCCCTTTAAGGTCCACTACGATATATATTCAAGTAAGATTTTTGTGACAGTTCTTCATAAATGATATTTATAGTATCCTCTTTCTAATAAGTATTTGAGTTTTCTAATTTTAGTTCTATTTCGTTTGCATTCATGGCGTATTTGTGTTCATTAGTTCATTACTATCTAGATTTCATTATCTAATTTACGGTAATATGTTTTGATAGCTGTGATGATTGCAAATATTTTCACTTGTATATAAAATATGATGTTTTTGAGATGTCGAAAAAAACATTCATTTGCATTCAACAACTCAAATGACCAAAGAGGGACACTTTTATTTGTAAGGGGTATGCTTAGAGCCATAGCCAGAGGGCAAGGCTTTACCAGGACTTCTTATGTCGTTTTGCCGTATTGACAGCTATTTATGTTATCGCATAAGTATTTAAAAGGACAATTAATTTTGGTTCCAAAATGTAATTCAGAGTCCATTTTTTTGTAAAAATTAGGGCAGCTGTACAGGGTCATAACTTCCATGGGGCAAGATGGGCAGCTGTCTTAAGGTGAGTCGCACAATGCCCTTGCACTCCCTTCCATCTTCCATCTCTTCTAGAATCAAATATGACATCACCACAGGACGGCACCTCCAACCCTGTCCCTGGTTACACTTCTGCTGGAGAATACTGTGATACACTCCTACTAGGCCCAGTAGGCCGCTGCACGTCATTACTCCATATACACCCGATGTGCTGCTCCAGTGGCAGATTCTATGCTGTAGTGAGCGGCCAACGTCTGGATATGCTCATCAGCAGCATTGATGTCATCGGTCATCCACTGCCGTTAAAGTGTCTCCGGGCTGCATTGTTACCCTCATACTTATACCAAGCAACCATTCTGAGCTCCTAGAAAGAGGGACATTAGAGGAGGAAAGAGTGAAAGAACGATTTAGGTCCCTAAAAGGTACTGTCAGTCCAAAAACACTGACGGAAGTATGAAAAAACGTTTCATTTTCCCACAACAAATTTAGACGCATCAAGCATGTATTTCAGAATTCCATTTATGAGAGTGAATAATCTTAAATGATGCAAATATCAGTGCTGCCCCATTATGGAAGTACAGTTGGTTATTTGAAGTTGAGTGGAAACATTTATCACTAAAAATGGCAATTTACAAATTAAACAGTTTGCTCTGCATGGAGGAAAATAATGATTTTAATAATTTTGTTTGTAGTGTGAACTGAAGTTGCGACAGTAACTTCACTCTGAGTTGAGTACAAAAATACTTGTGCGATATATGGAAGCCAAAGGTATGTTCCTCAGATTGCTTCGCATTTAGTGATTTGTGATGGAATGGCTCATGATATATGTGGCAGGAGTTAAATGTCCATAGGAGCGACCCTATTGGTTGATGGAAGGCAAGCCCACTGCTGGCAACCAATAGAGTAGTTTGTACAGACTTTTAAAGTCCTGGTGCCGAAACTTGGCCGGGGGAGACCACTCGTCTCTCCGCTCCAAGAGTTAAAGGTCCGTATGAACGACAAAAAGAGCGGGGAGGCCATGGTCTCCCCAGGCCAAGTTCCGCTGTCAGATGTTACTCCTGATGGCGAACCTATGGATTTCCGCTCCTGTTATCTACGCAGCATTGTAGAGGTTAACAGGAGCGGGAATCCGTAGGTTCGCCATCAGGAGTTAAATGTCCCTAAGAGCATTGGTTGATGCCAGAGGAGGCCCCTGCAGGCGACCAATAGAGTCGCTCGCACGGCCCTCTAACTCGTATACGTGTCTTCGTATACGTTTTGCCGCCGCCGCCATGTTCGTTTCTTCGGTATTCGGGCTGAACAACGAAAACGTTCATTTTCACGTTCGCCCGAATACCAATGCACAAGTCTATTCCAGCTAAAAAACAAGGTTTAGCTGGTTTTGTGAGAATAAAAGTTCATATTTGTTGCAATGTATTGCTAGATTTAGCTTTTTGAACATAAAGTACATCACGGGTTAATATTAAAGGTGTTATTGAATCGTTTTGGGTTTTTTTTAAGTTATGTGTTTAGCCTTAAAGAGCGTAGATAACTACATAACTGTTCTGTGTCTCTGTAATTTTGTGTCCTTGTACGTCCCTAAAAATAGGACAAATCATAAAGCATTTTTGTGTCAAGGAAAATAAAACAGCCGGCCTCGTGAATTATGCTGGCAGGAGGGATGGAGGGACACCTTAACAGCAGCTTACTGATATAGTTTTACTTCCCAGAGTCATTTCATGCTTCGGCTACAACTGTCCAGGTTCAGAGAAGGTCTTCTGCTCCAGGGAAATTTTAGAAAGAGCGCTTCACGCAACACAAGCCTTCATATCCATCCATCATCAGTGATCGCAATTCAGGCCCTGTATGTGCGTGTCCTATTAAACTTAAATGTCCATTGATGATGTCACAAAATAAGTACCAGCGAGAGCCAGGGCCGGCCTTAGGGGTGTGCGACCTGTGCGGCCGCACAGGGCGCCATGGCAACAGGGGCGCCGTCCAGGACTTAAATTATAACATCGTTTGTTTTTTTTGTAACTTTATTTAACATCCTCCATGTTAAATAAAGTTTTTTTAACTTTATTTAACATGGAGGATGTTAAATAAAGTTAAACATAAAAAAAGAAAGGTGTTTTCATTTAACAGGGGCAGGGGCGCCGAGCGGTTGCTCGTGAAGTTTTCAGCAACCGCTCCGCGCCCCTCACTCTTCGTGACTCCGTCGCGGTGCCGGCGTTTCGTGCTGAGCGCCATTATTGTGGCGCTTAGCTTTGAAGCGTGCACCGTTGCAGAGCGGGAAGACGGACGCCTCCCGGTCCCACCGCAGGACTCCTGTAACAAGGTAAGTAAGGATAGGGGGTAGATATAGTGATAAGGGACAGGGGGGTAGATAGTGATAAGGGGCGGGGGGGAGCAGTGAGAAGGGGCAGAGGGGGGAAGGCAGTGAGAAGGGACAGAGGGGGGAGATTTTTTTCCTTTCTTTTTTTTGGGATGGGGGGCGTCAGAGGAGTAGTCCGCACAGGGCGCCAGAACAATTAAGGCCGGCTCTGGCGAGAGCGCATGTCCTTTCTGTGTCCTGCTGAATTAATTGTACATTAACTCGGGAATCTCTTCATATACATAACCTTAAAGAGAAGAGAAAATGGAAGAAGAGGGGATGAAGATCCAACTTACAGCTCTGCAACGGATTGAATCACAACAAATCGTATTTCAGTGGAAGCTGAGAATAAATACTCTTATGACTAACTGGAAAAAGAGCCTTTGTTGGGTTTATTTTTTACTTTATTTCCCATTTTACAGTCACCTTAGAGAGCATCCTGATTCAGATTCACTCTTTATGTAATTAACAAACTTAAATTTGAATATATTGTGATTTTTTTGTTATTGCAAGATTCTTTGTCGAGAGATCTAATTTTAAATAAAAAACATTTTACTATTAAGAGCTGAATAATATATTTCATTCCACCTTTTTAATTATTGCACTTATAACAGAGAAAACAACGAAAAGCTAGATCTCTAAAGGCCACTACGACCTGCAGGTTGTAAAGTCATCAGAAAAATGTGAGGAATGAATTAGTTTTTTCTGATTCTGCCTGGTAATAATTAATGCACATACATGTTTGTGTACCTCTGTTGTGTTATTCTTAGTAACTCCTGTTAAATGAGAACATTGGAAATCATTTTCTCTTGATAATTTATTAAATCATATTATTAGATGAATATGTGATTTATTTAAACAATATTATAGGTAGAACCTTTAAAACAAGGGCCTTAATCGGGCCACTTCATTGGGTTATATTTCATGATATTTCTGACTGTATGATTACAGGTCAGAAGCACGCATACAATTTAGTTTTGCTAGAATTGTGATTTTTTTTTTTTAAGATTACTTTCCAGAAGACGTTATATCAACCTTTACACTTCCTTACTTGTACTGGGCTCGTTTGCATGACTCTCTAGTTACGCCACCATGTCCTGTAAGTGTTTTTAGTATTTTAAGTGTATGAAGCTGGAAGATACTGCACTATTGCTGCTTTTACTTTTATAGATTTCAAGAAAATATATTAAAGAAAACCTTTTACAATATTTGAAGAGCCTGATATTCATCTATTTTTGTGAGTGCAATCAGTAGTATCTCTAGTCTGCCTTTCCTAACCATACTACACTATTGTGGAATTTGTTTTTTGTTTTCTCTCCCTATGTATATGCGCCCCTTCTTCTGATTATATTTGCTTTTGGAGTATTTGGAGGAATACTTAGGCTGGGTGCTGCAGTACAACATTGGGGGAGTATTTTATATATATATATATATATATATATATATATATATATATATATATATATATATATATTTATCTTTTGTTTACATTTAAAATTGCGCACATATATCATGTGTTAAAGTGTATGTGAGCATGAATATATATGCATAAGGGCAGGGCCGGCCGAAGACTTAACGCCGCCTGGGGCGAAGTTTAAAACGCCGCCCCCCCCCGCCGACGCCGGGGGGGGGCGGCATTTTAAACTTCGCCGACGCCATAATCTACAATCCCCCCCCGGTACTTACCTTTAAACAGTCCTGCGGCGAGTCTCCCTGCTCTGCCACGGTGCCGGCTTGTAATGCTGAGCGCCGGAAATTGACGTCACTTCCGGCGCTCTGCATTACAAGCCGGCACCGGGACCGAACAGGGAGACTCGCCGCAGAGGAGAGAGAGAGAGGGGCGCCGAGCGGGTAAGCGAAAACCACTCGGTGCCCCTCTCTCTCTCCTCCGCTTCAAAAAAAAGCGCTTGGGGCGGCAAAGTGCCGCCCCTTCTAAAGTGCCGCCTGGGGCAATTGCCCCAGTCTGCCCCATTATAGGGCCGGCCCTGCATAAGGGTGTGCATAAGGGTGTGTGAGCATGAATGTGTATGTACAGTATACGTGTGTGTTAACATTAATGTCTATGTATAAGTGTATTTAAGCATAAATGTCCATGTATAAGTGTATGTGAGCATAAATGTGTATGTATAAGTGTGTGCTAACATGAATGTGTATGTGAAAGTGTTTGTATGTACAAACATGAATGTGTGTTTTTGTGTTAGCATAGATGTGTATGTGTAAGTGTGTGTGAGCATAGCTGTGTATGTGTAAATGTTTGAGTGTTACATACAGTATGTGTGGCTGAGTGTATATCGAGGGGCAAGGGGACAATCTGTCTGCAATGATGGCACAGACAAGCTGTCTAAAATCAATGATGGTGCAGATAAGCTGTTTTGGGCACTGAAAAGCTGGGGCAAAGATGGCACTCGCAAGCTGTTTCAGGGCAAAGGTAGCACTGTGGGACAATAGCTTGGTAATATTGGTGGTCCCAGGGCCCTTCCTATAGGTTTGTTGGTGTTACGTTCGTGTGGTAGGTTTTAGGCTGGGCTGTGGATCAGAACCTAGGGGTGTAAGGGTACCTGGTATACTCATATTATGGAACTTTCAAGGCAAAGCTTTCCCACTTTTGTTTTGTGATATGTTTAATTATGGTTGGGGGATAATTTTCATCGTTAAGTATTGCAATGGTGGGACATTGTGGTGATGTTTTATTACGGTTTTGTAAGACAATGATTTGTAACATGTTGTTATAAATTAGAGCTGTAAACATACACATATTGTACCATCAACAATTATGTCTGTATTTTATTGTGGGTTATTGGTGGCGGGGGGGTTATTGGTTGGGTAACCCTCAGGCCCATATAGCGACTATGCACCTTTAAAATATAGCCCAACCAAACCCACCAGTATTCCAGCCATTCTGAGCATTAGAGCCGGACTGGCAATGACAAGATGGCCCTGGCTCTGTAAGGTCAGCGGCCGTCTGATGGCGGAGGTGGGGACTACTGACATATATGTGTGGCCACGTGATCACATGATCATGTAGCATGTAACCAGGCATATCCAGCATCATGCGATCTGTTGCTAGAGTGAGTATCAAGTGCTGACAGCCAGTGGCCCAACGAGTATTTGCAGCGTGTGCCAGATTACCATTCCAGATCTGCTGAACATTCTGAGCCATCCTCAGTCTTGCCTTGTTGGTAATCCCCAGTCTTCCCCTGTTGGGTGCAAATCCCACTTTAGACACAAAAGTAATATTTTTTTTTCAACAATTGTCACTGTATGCATATGGGAGGTAAATATTTAAAATTTTAATCAAAAACATGAAATACTGTGTCATTTTAACATCACTGCTCTCTTGTATATTTCCCAAATGTATTCTACCAATTAAATGCCTCAATCCACTAGTAGCTGCAGCCTGATCAGTTAATTTACACTTCCCATACTCTGTCCCGCTGTGAAATACAGCAGGTGAGCATATATTATACTAATTTACTTTTAATGTTAACCATAATGGAAAATGACTGAAAAAGAGAGGAAAATTAACATCTGGTTTTTCTGGGTGCATCCACAACTGATATTTCAGTAGCAAGTAAAGGACAAGTGCTTAATATATAGGTCTATATATACCTAAAGCGAAAGTAGAAAAATGGCAGGAAAAAATAATAATGTACACACAGTGTATGTGTTAACAGTAAATCGTCATTGGTGAGCAAGGTATAAACGTTCTACTCTTGTGGGCTTTGAAAGGCTATTTATACAAGCCTGATATTATGACTACCTTTTATTTATAACAGGGCTGGCGCCCTCTATAGGCAAGGTCGGCAGCGGCCTAGAGTGCAGAACTACGTGGGGGCCCCTTCTCTGAGACAGACTGGTCTACCCAGCGTTGGCCCTGCTCATGACTTGCCATAAAAATCACTTCACTATACAGAGTATCCATACAAATAATGCATTTTTATATAGGGCAGTGATTATCTTCCATCTGTCAGGCTTCCTATGTTGCCACCGAACTGTGATGGAAGTTGTGCCAGGCCTCTGTCTCACTGCTCCCTCACAGTGCCAGCGATTGCTCTCAGCCATACTGAGAGTATATGATATCGTTTTCCAGCGTTCAGCAGTGAAGTTGCACACACTCACCACACGACTTTAGCAAGGTAAGTAATGGGGAGAAAGGGGGGGGGGGTAGTGACAAAGGGGGGGGGATAGAGAGAAATATGAGAGATAGGAAGAAAATGGGGAGATAAAGAGAAAGATATAGGGAAGAGATAATGAGGAGATGAGGGGAGACATTTTGAGAGAGAGAGAGAGAGAGAAAGAGAAGGGAGATAATGAGAAAAAAGAGAGATGGGGAGAAAGGGGAGATGTAGTGAGAAGAGGGATAATGAAAAGGTGAGAGATGGGGAAGGATGCAGGGAAAACAAGAAAAAGGAGAGATAATCAACAAGGACAGAGATAGGGAGAAATGTTGAGAAGAAGGAAAAAAGAGGACAAAGGGGAGAGAGAAAGAGAAAGTAGAGAGATTGAGAAAAAAGAGATACAATTAAGGTAAGGGATGAGATAATGAGAGATGAAGAGAAGGGGGGAGCTAATGAGATAAAAGGGGAAAGAGGAGAGTTGCGATATAGAGGTTTGTGTGATATCCTTGATATACAGAATTAAGGTGCTTAAACTTTAATTGCTGTTACATTATTTTAAAGTTTGCAGGTTTCTAGTGCCTTGGCAATCCCTAAAGATTTCTCTATAACTGTTATTAAAGGGAAGGGTTTATGTCCCACAAAGGAAGAACGCGCATTAAAGTACTTTGTGAATAATTTAATATTCATTCTTCAGAAACAAAAACTAAAAAAATAAAGCACTTGCCCAAGGTAGAAGCTGCAGATTAGCAGTCCGAGCTACCCTCCTCCAGCCCTGTTCCACCATTTCCAACACTGACTCATCCTCATTTTCTGTTTCATTGAAATAATCCGTTTTACGTGTGTCTTAAATGCCTGAGGATATCAAGATTAACTAATGGGCTAGAATCCTTACATTACGGTACGTGCAAAAGTGATATTTCACGGGATTAATATTAAAGAAGTAATGATCACCTCTTGGGAGGTGGAAATACATATTAAAGTATCATCTCATAAAAAGACATTAAAAAAAAAACCCTTAACATCATTCTGATAATAATATCTGATATTATAATATCTGATATTACAATATGTTATAACATAGCAACAAGGATGATTACAGGTAAACATTGAACGTAATATAGCGTGGAAGTATGTTCATTTACATGTAATATATCATTTCGTACTATGTAATAATCTAGTCTACATTTATCTTTTTATTTGCCTGCTTGGAATGTTTTATTTATTCCTAGACACTTCCATTAAGTAATATGACAGACAATTACAGTGCTTTTAAGGAAACGTAATATTGTAAAATAGTTTATATTTTGTATCAGTTAATATTAATATTTTTTGTTAAAAAAATAAAGGTATAGAGTTGTACCGTGTTAGCCGTAGAAAGAGAAGAAGCACATTTGGTAAAGATGATACCTTTATTGACTAACTAAAGTATAATGGATTGCAAGTTTTTAATACTATATGGGTCTCTATTTCAGGCATATTTTATTTGTCGAATTTGCTTACTGTTACAAAAAAGGACGTCGAAAATGTAGATTTGCTATAATTCCCGTATGATTGCCTCTACGTATAAAGTCTTTAGCTAATAATAGCTTAAAATTCTAAGCCATTGACCTTTCAGCGATTTTCAGGTCGAGGAGTTTAGGGACCGGAAAGGAGTCAATGTGGGAGAGATGTTTCTGCTCAGCTCTTTCTCTCTGGATCTTTCTGCATCTATCTGGTCTGGAGAACTTCCACGTTATTACCTGATAAAAAGCCATGGTTTGTCCATGGCAAGGCAACCTCTTCGATGGGCTGGATCGATATTGGCCAGTTACGGTTTGACTATGTTTATGGCATTAATATAATTATCCCGTTAAATTGTTTTACAAAAGTGGAAATTGCAAGTGTTAACTGGAATTAACACTTATTATACGATCACTTGTATGGCTTCTGATACTACTTAGTTGACCGTGTGGAGGGTAATTGTTTTAGGGGAGGGTGTTGCAGGGGTTGGTGCAATGTGGCCTTCACAATGTAGATACATCGGCCTATTGTCTACCTCTTTGAATGAAAGCAGAATCCAATAGCCAATGCGTGGTCAAAAAGCATTGGCTGGAAGTATTATAACAAATTGGGCTATTTTTAAAATTCTCTCATCTAAAAATGATGTTATTTGGATCTTTTTTTATACATGGAAACACGTTCTAAATTTAGTTCTATTCCAGACTATTTTTGCGAACAAGAAGAATTACTGGAAAATTCTGATCACATATATGTTTATAAAATCAGAAAATGTTACAAAAAATAATAATAAAAAATAAATAAATAAATAAAAAACCCACTAATCTGTTAACTGTATTTATAAAATCATATTAAATCACACATATGATTGCTGTATATAAATGTATCAAAGCAAGCCATTATACTGTGAATGAGACTACAGGGGGCGAGTATTTACTGTACATGAGGCACCTGCACAAAAAATGTACATCCTTTCCACAGACAAATCTTTGTTTTTCAAGTGTTTAACGATTCTCATTTCTCTGAATCATTCTCATTAATTTTCTGTGTTCATTAGTTTCGACTTCGCTGTATTTGTGAATACTATAGGTTATGGCAAACATTAAAAGGCACTTCACTGTCACATCATCGCTCTGTTTATCGGAGCGCATTACTTCAATACTTTAATTACATTTCTGGTGTATACAGCCGCAGCCATGTATGCTGATCAGCACCACAAATGAGATTACTAATTTATTCAAGCTTTTCATCTTTTTTTTCCATGGCTGTAGCTTCATAAACAAGTTTTGTCTTTATTATTTTTATTATTTTTACGTGTGTGTGTTCAGTGTATGTATGTAATTTTGGACTGTGGATATGCAAGGACCATAAGACATGATTTCTCTAATTAATATATAAGAATATAATTAACATCAGTGATAATATGCGTTATTACGCAGAAAGCCTCATGTAGCCACATCATTTAAAGGCAGGGTTAGAGAAAAGTTTCCAAGTGAAGGAAATCTCCTTGCATTCTAATGAAATTACACAAGGACATTTGTTATTTGGTTTATTCACCAAAGAGTGCGTTTAGTATGTGAGTTGAGTTGGCGCAGTGTATTATTATGAAGACTCTGCCTGGTTTTCCTGCAAGTTGCTCCAGTACGATGCACAAGGTGGTGTAAATAAAATCTTACGTTTGACCAGAACCCAACTAAAACATGATTTTCTTTTGTAAAATATGTAGGTCTCATAAATTCCTACCCAATGGTCTTATGAGATACTTTGTATGCATTGAATGCTGGAGGCCAACAAGTATTTCTACATCCACTATTCTAGTACAAAACTCAGCTGTATAAATTATAAGTACAAGTTTTTTAGGTTTAGGTTTACAATAGCTTATTTCACAAAACGTACATTTTTTTATGGATGGCGTGTTTAACCATTAATCTTTTAATACATTATCACATATACCTATATAGATAGATAGATAGATACAGGGGCGTAACTAGAAACCTCAGGGCCCCGGTGCGAGAATCTGTTAAGGGCCCCCCAACCCAATCTACCCTCCTCTCACACCATCTACCCCCTCTCCCCCCCCTTCTCAGGCTATCTACCCTCTCTCTACCCCCCTTCTATCTACATTTTAGTTTTTATTTCCTTTTATTCGCCAACCTGCTCCCCCCAGTTATGCACATTTGCCCCAGGCTTGCCACTCTTCCCCCTGATATGCCTTTTAACCCCCTATATGCCTCTCTGCCTCCAGAAATGCCTTATACCCCTATACGCCCTGCTTGGGCCCCCTTGAGTGGCAGAACTCCAGGGCCCGGTGGCAGTCGCGACCCCTGCGACCCCAGTAGTTCCGCCACTGGATAGATAGATAGATAGATAGATAGATAGATAGATAGATAGATAGATAGATCTATATATACTGTATACTGTATATATATATATATATATATATGTGTGTGTTAAAGGTCAGTTAACAGAGTACAGGTAAATTCCATATACCAAAGTCTATTTCTATTCATGTTGTGTATACTCAAGAATTATGGGAATGGACAAATACTGTTAGAGAGAATGTGCAGTCAATTTATTAATGTAAGTTCAACAGGGAAGACTATACTTAAGCTTTTATCTTTTAACATATAGTCATTCATACCGTACTGGAAATTGGTCTCCGGGTCTTAATGATGTTGTGAATTAACATCTGGAAGTTACACAGTAATGTGGTGAGAAGCCAGTACAGTATCTCATGTATTATTAACTGTTTTTTAATAAATTAAATTAACACATTATATATTGTAAAGTTTCTTAAAATATATAGTAGAAGTATTATTAAACACTCATCTACACACACCAGACAAGCCAGAAGGCTTGCTTTTCCCTCAGAAATCTCATGGTGCTTTCACAACCACAAGGGATTTTGGGTAGGCCTACCCAGAATCCCTTGTGGTTGTGAAAGCACCATGAGATTTCTGAGGGAAAAGCAAGCCTTCTGGCTTGTCTGGTGTGTGTAGATGAGTGTTTAATAATACTTCTACTACCCCTTAAATTTAAGTGGAAGGGTTTCCATCACCTTTTACCCACCATAAATTATGTAATGGTATTAATATATATATATATATATTTATTTTTTTTTTTCTTTTTGTGATATTTGTCCTTTAAGATTTGTAACTATTACTACCTATTATTTCAATATTTTTAATGTAAATAAACGTACATTTTTGTCAACTAACATTTAATATTGTTGAGCCACTGCTAAAGACAAGATGTTGTTGCATATTAAATATTAAAGATTTCTTGTCTCCATGTTATGGTTCTCTGTTTTGCTCTCTCTTTTTATCACTCATCATTAGCACAAAATTAGATTGAAGACCTTTATGACAAACGTTCCATACGCCAGTATTTCTGTAGGTCATACACAGAAATAAAAAATCAATAAATGTAAATGGAAGCCATGAAAACCTTTCCCAGTAATCATGAATCACATCCAAATCCCAGATATGTTTCTCACTTAAAGGGAATTAATAGACAACATAAGTTATAAAGTCAATACCTTCACAGGAAATCCAGTAAATGTTTCACCAATTAGGTTATTTTAGTCAATAAAACAAAATTGGGCAATAAAATACAATGTAGCAGTTGGTGCAAAGAAATAATGAGATTTGTTATAAATTACCGTATTTGCTCGATTATAAGACGAGGTTTTTTTCAGAGCAAATGCTCTGAAAAATAACCCTCGTCTTGTAATCGGGGTCGTCTTCTAATCAGACCTCAAATGAGGTCTGACTATTAGACTAAGATCCAGATCCCCCGCATCGCTGCAGGGGACCTGGATCCTCCTGTATGGTAACCTCAGCTGCTGCCAGCGTCTATCACCGAGCGCCGGCGAAAGTGCTGGCAGCAGCCGAGGTTGCATACACATGTACCTTCCTGCTCCCGGGATAGCCTGCCCACTGCGGGGAAGCAGAGCCGGTTGGGGAGATTCCTCCAGAAGACCGGAACCCGGCGGTACTGCGCTGTCCCTGCACGGACCTCTTCAATTTTCTGGAGGAGGCGGGGCCTAGCGGGGTCACACAGCGTCATGCTGTAATCCCGCGGGAGCTGCAGCAAGCGCCTGCTGAGGCATCACGGTGAGTGAAGTGCCTGAGTGGGTAGTTAAGTGTCTGGGTGGGTAGGTAAGTGTAAGTGTCTGGGTGGGTAGGGAAGTGTCTGGGTGGGTAGGGAAGTGTAAGTGTCTCAGTGGGTAGGTAAGTGTCTGGGTGGGTAGGGAAGCGTAAGTGTCTCAGTGGGTAGGTAAGTGTCTGGGTGGGTAGGTAAGTGTAAGTGTCTCAGTGGGTAGGTAAGTGTCTGGGTGGGTAGGTAAGTGTCTGGGTGGGTAGTGTCTGAGTATGTAAGTGTCCCCCTATATGCCACTCTGTCCCATGATATGCCTTTTAACCCCCTATATGCCAGAGAGGCATATAGGGGGTTAAAAGGCCTATCATGGGACAGAGTGGCATATAGGAGGGTATAAGGCATGCCTGGGGGCAGATGTGCATAACTGGAGGGCAGGTTGGTAAATAAGGAAATTAAAAACAAACAAATAGTTTACATGAATTATTATTTATTTACTAGTAAAACTTTTTTCCTATGGGGTCGTCTTATAATCAGGCTTTTTCTTTTTTTCCTAAATTAATATTCAGATTTTGGGGGGTCGTCTTATAATCGGGGTCGTCTTATAATCGAGCAAATACGGTAATTTCGGCAACTGCGGTATTGGCATGTAAAATGATCACAAGATCTTAAACAGCATTATCCAACAATCATACATGTACACTGTTTGGGAACTTCTTAAAGATACAAGATATGACCCAACTATTCCCAAGCTGACCTGTTCATACTAACATTTTAATCCATGCTGGCAAAGCACAATGAAAACTCACCAGGTACATCTCAATAACCTCAGAGCAAATGTGCTCAATTAGTCATGTCAATGTGCAAATAATCGCCCTCCGAAAAGTGTCACCCTTTATACCGTGTTGTTACGGTGTGACATGACTTCTCCTTGGTAGCGTGATAAAGCTATGACCAAAAAAAAAAACTACCAGCTTCCTTAGGGTCACCTACTATAGGAACGCCAAGAAGATACACCATGTGACCAAAAGTATGTGGACACCTGACCATCACACTTGGGTGAGCTGGCAGGCATCTCATGAAGCTCCCGATGCACAGTGCTTACACAGATGTTGGTTCAGGAGGCAGTTTGGAACTCTGTAGTGGGTGACGCTACACACTTCTAACGCTTGTGGCTGGACTGACGTTACTACTAGATGCTTCACCATAATTACAGAAATGTTCTAACTGACTTGTGGCAAAAGTGGCATTCTGTCACAGAGTTGTCACCTAAACCCAATAATTAGGAGAGATGCCCACATACTTTTCACCATATAGTGTCCTCCGTATGGTATAAATGTTACCTTTTGAGCTTCTATACAAATACAGCCACAGTAAAAAAAAAATTGATGTAGAAAACTATTTTTACGATAAACTACAACTAATTTTGCAACATTTTTGTATTATAATTGCTTGGTTCACTTTTTTTAACAGACTTGTAGGATTAGAATGGTCTCAGTAGTGTGCATCACAACAATTCTGGTATCATACTAAGTCTTCTTTTCTTTGCCCTGTCTGTAGGGTCATCTTGTCTTGCATGCATCTTAGAATGTTCTATGTACATCTATATCTCATACATACATGTTTAAAGTCAGGTAAACGGGATACAGACTATATCAGCATTAATGGGTGTCCTAAGCAGGACATTATTTATATCCCCTACAAAATACCCCTTCCTATTTCTTTTATACATTCTATCAGCTCTTTAAATAGGGCTATTTTCAGAGTGGAAGAAAATCCATATTTTTCATCATATTACATGTAAATATGCTCTGCTGGAGAAGCAATTCCAAGATCAAAATGTGATCTTAATGGGTTTGATAAAATTACACCAAAAGAGTTAGCAGTGGGTGGGAAGAAATGAAGTGTAAACAAAATGGGTATTGGAGCAAGTATCTATCGCAGTATCTGTAAATGTAGCGTAATGTCATTTGCTATTTTAAGGTGGTTTATAAATCATTTGTGGGTTTTTTGCGTTTTTAAAATATGCTTTTAAATGTTTTATTTAAAAAAAACTTGTCCATCTCACATAGAAACATAGAATGTGACAGTAAAGAAGAATCATATACAGCCCATATTGTCAGCCCATTTTTTACTTACTGGATACTATCTAGACGTGTTAAAATGCCCCCAAAGCTTGTGCTGTTTGGAGATATTATGTTCTGCACCCAAGTAGTTATCTCCTATTCAATCATAAAATAGATTGTAAGCTCACAGGAACAGGGCCTATATGTCAAAGTATGTTAAAGCTATTATCAATTTTAAATCGTCTGTTAATTATTTTCTCTGTCCCCAATTGTAACAGCGAAATATGCTGGCGTTACATGAATCGGCTTTAATAAACCGTGATAATCTGCAATATTTCCGATTCTATCACATTCTGAAAACAGTGTGTGCAATATAAAAAATATATATGGGGTGAATTATCACATTAACCACTGATTTAAACAGGAAGAGATACTGACATTAGAAACAATTTAATGAATTGCAGGAAATTATGTGATGTTTCCGGCACATTTAATATTTCAATTGATGCTGTTTGCTGCACAGATGTCAGACAGATAGAAATGCTATCACTACGAACCCTGTTCACATCCGGTAAATCCTTTGGTTCACTTTACCGAAAGTTAGACCTTAAAGAGCTCAAATACACAATATTATGGCTGCGCTTTAGGGCAACGCATACATAAAGCACATCCGTACAATGTAACAGTACACGTATAGATCAAAAGATGATTTTATTTAAAGTTGGATACATATAATGGCTAACAGGATAATGTAATCTTGTTAGCCCCTGACGAAGCCGATGGCTATGCCGGGGATACACGTGTCAGGCTTAGTTATTTTTATTATATTTTTTTGGCAGTCTTTATCTGTCTCTATTTGTTATATGTTTATGTTGGGTGGTCCTACCTGTTACTATTATAGGGATAGAATGCGATCTTGTATCACGAGGATTTAGATGCATGCATTTAGTGGAGGGTGTGGATCTTTATACGTATAGAGATGTCTTGAGTGCTGTATTGATAGTAGTGAGGTGTTAGGTGATTGTGGATATCTTTCTTTCTTTCTTTCTTTATTAAGTTAGGAATTAGTTTAGATATTGAATAAAGGTAAAGTTTTAATTTTGGGGAAGGTTCCATTTATTACATGTTTGGTGGAGGGGAGTTGCTCATTGAGGAGTAGGACGAATAGAGACTCATAGTATTTATGTGTATTTCTGCCAGTCCTATAGAATGCTGATGGATGTATCTACTTATTGGTGAATGAGTAGATACCTGCAATGCAAAATCTATTCCAGATCTATTCCCTAAGCCTTAAGATCCTGCTGCTGTAAGTGAAGGGTCCTGAATGTGCCAGGGACCTCATTGAAAATATTGCTCAGAGTTTCATTTGTAAATGAACCAAGAGTTAAGGAAACTCAATTCATTCTCTGAAAACAAACATGGCAAAAACAAAACAAATATTTTGTCGGAATCAATTGTGCTACAATTGTGCCCATTTGTAATAACTACTATCCTGTTTGTCTTGTTCTGCTAGAGTGTAGTGAGTGAAACTACATGTATCAACTTGGTTCTTCCAATTAACATCTCTTTTTGGATGTCTTGATAAGTATAATGTACATCCTTACCAAACTTTAAGTGCCCATCAACATACAATACCAAGGTGTCATCTTTGATTTTTCTAATGATCAACCCTTTAGCCGTTCATGTTAACTTCATGTTAAAATTCTGCTTGAATCCTCCACCACCTCATGCAAACTGCCACAAAAAGTACTCTTGTTATTATCCTTTTAGTTCTCTACTTGAAAGTAGACATGAAGTTCCTCATGTTGAAGAAATCTATCGGTTCTTTATATGCTCCCCATGAGTCAGAACACTCCTTTTGTTTTATGATCTTCTCTTCGTCACACTTACAAGACATTTTCTAACTGTAACCCACATTTCTGAAAAACACATAACTTCCAGCACTCGTCTTCCCTCTTGCCTTTTAAACGGCTCTTCAAAAGGAATCTTACAAATCACTCATCTTGTACCTCACCTAATCCATACTTTGCACCAGCTGCCTTCTATTTACCTGCCTCCATTGCCTCCAGATTGTAAGACGGTTTGCTTTTTTAAGATATAAACTGAGTCCCGTGCCTATTGTCAAAGTTACACGCAAATTGTAGCTATAATAATAGTACAAGTAAAATTATTATGCAGTTTCAAAACTGAATATTTTGCAAAAAAAAGAGAAAAGTTGGAAAGTCTGATTAATGAGCAAACTATGAACGAGTAAGAATATTCTCCCTATTATTGTAATTGTAACAATAATTGAATTGTTTTAGCTCATCACAGACTCTTTGCAGACTATTTGTAATACCTTTTTCTTAAGACACAAACGTTTAGACACGTTACTTGTCCCTGCGTCTACTTTTCTGTGGGAGATATCATGGTAGAATGGGCTTTGGCAGTGCCATAACCAGACGAGGCTATAGTGTCACTAGTGACATAAGGACATAGTGTATATTGTTGAAGATCTCACATTAGCAATCCAAAAGATTGGCTTTTTACAGTCATCCTGTATATCCATAGAAAAAATTCTATTTTCCACCTTCACCCCTCTTTAAAACCCCTTTTCATCATCTTTCCATTCCTTTTCTCACCTTACTTCCCCCTACCCATATATGTATCATGTTATTCCATTTCCAAATCACTTTTCACTTTTTCTTCTTATTCGGAAAAAAATAATCTAATTTCATTATGTGACACAAATATGCCTGCTACCCCTCTTTTCAATCACCTGCACTATTGCTGGGGGCAGGACTCCAGGGAACAGGAAGGCAAGTGACCCCTCTTGGACCTTTCTATGGTCTATCATTATTGTCTTTAAGAAAAAAAAATGGAATTCATTAATAACTACTCAAATCTTTACACTAGAGTACTGTGCAATGACCATTAGGAAAGCAAGAATGTGTGAATGAATTAGTATGATTAGTCTATCCATGTCCTTTATAGACCATTGGCCACGCCAGCAGCCTCAATACACTTCAACGACCAACAAACATTTATTCAACATTAAAACAATTCATATAATCTAATATGTTTATAATCCAAATTTGGATTATGGCATCTGAGGAACACAGCAGTGAATACAACATCATGAGAAAAACAACCACAGATATTTACATCCAATTTATTATCACAGATTACAAGTGTTGTATACTTTTCAACGATAATTGGGTTGGGTTTAGAAAGAAAAATACTTCTGCAGACATTTAATGGAGAAATTTTTAATTATAAGCTGAAAAACAAAATAGATCTAAATATATATATGAAAATATATCTAAACATTAAAGTAATTTGGAAACTAAAATGAATATTTTTTTTTTACAATCAGCCAAGCTAGTTAAATATTATTAGATATTATTAGAGTATTTGATTCAACGACCTTACCACCAACCTGATTACTTGAAATGACCTTGTGTATATCCATACCATCTTTCCACTTGGACCTTGCAAATTAGCACATCCAATTAACACCTATTTTAGATGTATATTACACCATGTTCAGGCTGCAATAAATAGGTTACTCTGAAAAAAAGCATATACATATATGAAGAAAAATGTGTATGCCACTATAATTCTAGCATTCATTAGTTACTTTCATTAAGGGTCCAGCTGCTAATTAGATGAAAACGATAACAGAACGTAAGGGTTATTGGGTTAATGTATATTTCATAGCTTTTCTTTGAATTGTTCATTGAAACGTATGTAAAATAAATAATCTATTCTGTTAATCAATTCTATAGGCACAAGTCCATTGGATTGGAGGAACATATTTAATTGTTTCAAAGTATGGAGCCAGGGGCAGACTGGCCCAGAGGACGGGTACTCCCTGGGCTGGTTAAAATTATTTAAATAAGGTTGACGCAACTTGAGTGGTTATGGGAAAGGGCAGCGCAGTGGAGCGATATAACGTAAGGCTTTGTGACAACTGACATGGCAGTAGAGGGATCGGGATGCAAGACAGGCTCCAGGTAAGTGTGTGTGATAGACAGGCTCCAGGTAAGTGTGTGTGAGAGACAGGCTCCAGGTAAGTGTGTGTGAGAGACAGGCTCCAGGTAAGTGTGTGTGAGTGACAGGCTCCAGGTAAGTGTGTGTGAGTGACAGGCTCCAGGTAAGTGTGTGTGAGTGACACGCTCCAGGTAAGTGTGTGTGAGAGACAAGCTCCAGGTAAGTGTGTGTGAGAGACAGGCTCCAGGTAAGTGTGTGTGAGAGACAGGCTCCAGGTAAGTGTGTGTGAGAGACAGGTTCCAGGTAAGTGTGTGTGAGAGACAGGCTCCAGGTAAGTGGGTGTGAGAGACAGGCTCCAGGTAAGTGTGTGTGAGTGACAGGCTCCAGGTAAGTGTGTGTGAGTGACAGGCTCCAGGTAAGTGTGTGTGAGTGACAGGCTCCAGGTAAGTGTGTGTGAGTGACAGGCTCCAGGTAAGTGTGTGTGAGAGACAGGCTCCAGGTAAGTGTGTGTGAGTGAGAGTCCATGGAGGGAGAGGGCAGAGGCCAGCAGCCCGCTTAGCTTTGTCTGCGCCAGGGTCAAATAGTGCCGGCTTTCCGCTGTATGGAGTTACAATAAGCCACGTCTATGAGGTATTTTATAAATGAATACTAAACAAAAAGCTATCGCTACTTTTTAAGTTTGTTTTCGCTTGTAAAGTAAGGAGCAATTTAGCGTCTTTTTTTTTCAGCAACTGTCTACCAAACCTGAAGCCAAACATGGGACATCCTGGTGGGCGATTTTAACAAGGTAAGTTATTTATATTTCATACTAAAGCACTTTAAAACTACCGTATTTGCCTGAATATAGGCCGCACTTTTTTCTGCATACTGCTGTGATATATAAATGAATAATACAAATAATTATTATTATTCACATACTGATTTATTCACAAAACAGGGAGTAGCTTATACCCTTATACAATATAGAGAGAAATAACAAGAACAATGGACGGTCCCTAAACCCATTGAAAACAATGTATTTTGAGCCCGTACATGTACGGGCTTTGTCATTAAGGAGTTAATCCTGTATTTATGTACCAGCATAGGGCATAATGTCTCAAGGAAGTGAGGATATGTGAGGTATGTATGGAGTGTATAAAACGAACCCTTGTATACGTAACCCAACTACCCACTCTATGGCTTCTGAGTACTGCCTGAGGTAAACGGTGTTCTACCTGCTGAGTACTGCCTGAGGTAAACAGTGTTCTACCTGCTGAGTACTGCCTGAGGTAAACGGTGTTCTACCTGCTGAGTACTGCCTGAGGTAAACAGTGTTCTACCTGCTGAGTACTGCCTGAGGTAAACAGTGTTCTACCTGCTGAGTACTGCCTGAGGTAAACAGTGTTCTACCTGCTGAGTACTGCCTGATGTAAACAGTGTTCTACCTGCTGAGTACTGCCTGAGGTAAACAGTGTTCTACCTGCTGAGTACTGCCTAAGGTAAACAGTGTTCTACCTGCTGAGTACTGCCTGATGTAAACAGTGTTCTACCTGCTGAGTACTGCCTGAGGTAAAAGGGGTTCTACCTAATGAGTACTGTCTGAAGTAAAAGGGGCTCTACCCGCTGAGTACTGCCTGAAGTAAAAGGGGTTCTATCTGCTGAGTACTGCTTGAAGTAAAATGGGCTTTACCCCCTGAGTACTGCCTGAAGTAAAAGGAGCTTTACCTGCTGAGTACTGCCTGAAGTAAAAGGGGCTTTACCCGCTGAGTACTGCCTGAAGTAAAAGGGGCTTTACCTGCTGAGTACTGCCTGAAGTAAAAGGGGCTTTACCTGCTGAGTACTGCCTGAAGTAAAAGGGGTTATAGCTGCTGAGTTAACTTTTGCAATTATGCACTGTTAAGATGACCTAAAATGGATGCTTTAAATATAAACAAGAATCATGACTGTGTTGTGCTAATGATGTGCAAACTTTTTGTAAACTAAAACCTTTTGGTATTTAATTTTTTTTGCACACACCAACACTTAAATTATAAATTAAACCTCCCCCCTCGCCAATCTTGGCCGACATTGAAGACAGGACCTGCTGTTCTGGAGTTCTCCGTTTTATCTTGACACGAGCAGATGTTCTCTTCCAGCTGCATATTAATCAATGATACATAAAAGTACCTGATCCTAGATATCAGATTAGCCAGATCCCAAACAGTATATATATAAATTTGTTTTGTAGAGGAAGCCTTAGATATACCGGTATGTATCACCTTAGGGAGAACATTTGTATCATATGTAACGAGCAAAAAAACACCATCTATCACAAATTAGCAAAGCATATAATAACTTGAAAGATTCATCACTTATATGTGCAATTTCCTTTCGCCATCTGGATGGACAAATACAACAGAGGACTATGAAAGGTTGTTCTTGATAGACCTGTGTCCTTTTGAAACTTAATTATGTCAACACGCGAAAGAAAAATGAAATGCCCACGTTAGTTGATTAAAGGGACTTTGGTGTTTACTGCAGGACACAGCACTAATGATTATTCTAACTTGATTGTCACGTCCGCCACTTTATGAACAGTTCGTCATTCATTATGCAATTTAGTTTTCTCTCAATATAAATAGGAAGACATGGGAGTCGAAGCCGTGTTTCAACCCCCCCCACAAAAAAAAAAACTATGGACACGTGAGATATTGAGTTTATGTGATGCCTGACCATTAAGGGACTAATGTAAAATTGCATTATTTTTCCATGCGGATGCTTAACCTTTGCCCCCCCCATTACGTTTTTTTAATCTTTGTGGCTGAAGTGGTAATCATTTAAATAAACAAAGCATTGCTATGGCTTTATGAGCTCATAAATCATTCTTTTTCATTAATGCCAAATACTTGAGGTGTGATCCATTTTTATGTGTGTGTGTGTGCAGTAGATAAAAGAAATGGAAAAATCCATAATGGCAACCTAATAAAGATAGAATTGCTAAAAATAATTTGAAATTGTGTTACTTATTTATAACTAAAAATGTAATGTTACTTTTCAGGAGTCAGTGAAGCAGGTAGCACAGCCAGGGGTTGTATTCTGGCCTGGGTCTATCTCGGCACTCAGAAGGAGGTTCGCGGTCCGGAGCGGTCAGTTCATGGCGCTTCCTGACTAGGGCAACACTGAAGATTAATACGGCACTAAGTACCGGCATGTGTGATATTTCATTGGCGGTGTGATGGAGTGCAAGCAGAGCAGCAAAGTGTTTCACAATGGGGGCTTTTCATATAACACTTAAATATGTCAATATATATCTTTGATGGATGGGGGGGGTCAAGACATGGAGCTGAACACCCGATCGGGATGACGGCGAGGAGGGTACAGATGGCAATATACCCCATGTCCCACCATGCATGGAGTGGGGGGGGGCTACTATTTAACTTACTAAGTCCCTACTTTTTTTTCAACTTGAATACACTTAACTTACCTGCAGGTTGTTATAAATACATTTGCCAGTGTTAATGCGAGTTGGCCTTTAGTAAATTTGGAAATTGCATTTTTTTCCAGCTTGTGCAAGTTTACTCCTGCAAACCCGCACTTTTTTGCCATCTTTCAAGCACTCATAGCTTAGTGAATAGTCTTGCCAGTGATTAAGCTATACTATGGCTTTACATTAAGAAAAAATTGCATTGTTCTTTTAAAGCGTACAGAATGGTCAATAATCAAATGTCTTGCCAAATGTATTTAGAGGTACTCAACACAACTTTTAAAATGAGAAAAACCACAATGTGCTTTCACAATCAAAATCATCTGAGTTGGAAATCAAGAAAGGAGATGGAAATCAATTTCAGCCCCCAGAAGAATTTTAAGAAGTGCAACACGCAAACTTTTGTTTAATGGAATTTGTTACAAACTGACTCACCGGTGCCCATCAGTGATGTATTATCATACGTACAGCCATAGGCATGATTATTATTGACTCTCTCACCCTGAAACAACACACCTTTCACCAGCCCAATTCATTGCGAAAACCTCTGCCAGGCTAATATTCTGATCCCATAACAAATCATCCGCTGCTCCACTGTGCCAGTCCCTTCACTGGCTCCCCCATCCCCAATAATTTCATAGAAACGCCTGAAACTTACATACCCCCCCAAACTACTCTAACTGCCCTATTTCCTCTGCCCATTACTTGCGTCTCTCCTGAATTGAATTGTCACTTCTTCTTGCTCTTGTATCCATACTTTTACCCAGGCTCAACTTTTAAAAACTTACTAAAAACCCACATGTTGAGAAAAGTATACAAACTATGCTCCTAATATCATCAACTTGAATTCTGTGAAGGAAACCATCTGCTCTCCCACCTTCGAGACCTAAAGGCTACTGACTTTTATAATGGCTATGACTCTTCATAATTTTTTCTACAATCCAATCTTCATCATCCAAGCTCCTTCTCACCTTCTTTCCCATTATCCCTCAGCCTGCTAACAGACTGGACAGTCACAACAACGTGGCCATGTTCTCCTTCTTTAATACTATATTTTGATGTGTACTAATGTTATTTTTTTAATTTGTCGGCTTAAATGTTTTTGTCGATTTTCTATCGCCTCCATTGTAATAGCTCCATGGAATCTGTTGGCGCTCTATAAATAAAATCTAATCTAATCAGACTAGAAATTCGCATGGCACCGATAAAATGAGGCACCCTGCCTGCCTTCAAGGAAAAGTAATGACAAATGTATCTGTTTTACTTTTGATGTATCAAGGGCATGAATTTGAAATAATATATATAATATTTCCTAGCTCACAGAGGCTTTTGTTATATTACCAATAACTCCAGGGACAATGTTGCTGAGATGATGCTAATTGCAATAACTGTTCCACTTTCAGTACCACAAAGGAGCTCAATGAAATCCTATCGTGGCTGTGAGAGTCTCTGCTTGCCTTTTATACTTAACCCAGGTGCCTTGTTACTGATGGCAGCAGTAAAGAATTGAAGGCTATCAATACTGCCATCCTTACAACAACATTAAATTGAACATAAACATGCCGGTTCCTGCAGATAGTAGGTTAATGTAGAGCTAAAATAGTACAATAACAGCAAGGCCACCTTTACTCAATTACAATACATAGATTTTATTGTCTGTTTGATCAACATATTCTGATTTTTATTTCTCGTTTTTAAAGGATATACATGGATCCTAAAAATATTAAACATATACTGATTTTTTTTTATTAAATTGTTATTAAATTTGTTCTTAATCTGGATATCAAATTAAAGTTAAACTAAAATAAAACTTATAAAGCCTTATTGTTTCAAATGTACAGTTCAGGTTCCTGTGGAGGTATGGATGTATGTTCTCTAAGGAGGATACTGTGTGTGCTGTTTAGTTTATTTTGAAGCATTGTGATACTTTGATGTATTTCCTTCTGGTGAAAGTTTAATAAAAACAAATTAACAAAGAAGACTTTTTTCTCATGAAATGTAGCTCGTTTTCATGGGGTTTCTTTAGTACACAACTTTTTCAAATACATTATCTTTTTCAGAGTCTTAATAGTCTTTAGTCAAATGTGCATCTTTTTATTGGGCCAACACAGAAAAACACACATTTCAGGATCTCAGAAGTCTGATCTTGTTTCAAATACAAAACTAAACCCATATAGAACCAAATAGTATTTGATGTTAGGTAAGAACATTTCAGCCTATCTAATCTACCTGATGTAAATACAGAAAGGTTTGATGCAAACCTTTAAAACACTTTAAACTGACACTGTCTCCAAAAATAACCAACCTGAGCAATAAAGAACATTGGTTTACATTTTTTAAGCTGCTACTTGACAGAAATTCCATTACAAAACCACGTGTATTAATACAGAACTCCCCACCCTGGTGCAATAACACCAAAGCCTTTTGGAACACTTTCTACATGATTTGGAAATTTTGCCCATTCATCCAGTAGCGCATTTGTGAGGTCAGACACTGATGTTGGATGATAAAGCCCGGCTCGCAATCTCCGTTCTTGTTTATCCCAAAGGTGTTTGATGGAGTTGAGGTCAGGGCTCTGTGCGGCCGGTCAAGTTCTTCCACATCAAACTCATCCAACCATTTACAGACCTTACTGTGTGCACTGGAGCCGAGTCATGCTGCAAAAAAAGGCCTTCCCCAAACTGTTCCCACAAAGTTGTTTTGGTATACTGAAGCATTAACATTATACGTCACTGAAAGTAAGGGGCCCAACCCCTGAAAAAACAGCTCCAGACCATTAATCCTCCTCCACCAGATCTTACAGTTGGCACTCTGGTAAGTAGCGTTCTCTTGGGATTGTGCATAGGGATCTTTGGCTTCTGTGTAGCTACTCACTCATGAAAAAAACATTTCATGAGGGTAATGAGTGTGGCCGAAACACCTAAATTCAATAATTAGGAAGGATGTCCAGATACATTTGGTCATGTAGTGTATTTCCATGTGAAATTGTTCTCTCTTCTGGTGAAATGCATCCATGGAGATTTCCCTTTTCTTGTTCCATATAACTCGTTCACCTCTGAGTATGTCAAATATTTTACAAGCTGCAAAACGTCCACCCATTCATGTGGTTCATGGAATAACCAAAAATATTCTGCCCGTTTTGCATATCTTCTTCTGTATATTGTTAACCATGATCTGCCAACTTAATCTCAACAAAACCAATGATTTTATTTTTAATGTCTTCTCAGGATACTTGGTACTCTTTGGCTGCCTTAATCTCAGTCTGAAACTTCTGAAAATTATTTTAAAATAGAGCTAAGTATTTGTGCAACTGTCAAAATTATTGCTGAAGATTCATGGACCACAAGTAAATCCAGTTATTGTTTACAAAACCTCTAAGGCACAAACACATCTCCTTATCACTAAATTGACGAATACAGATACTCATTTCCAAGTAGACTGGAGCTTAACAACATATTTTTTTGTCAAGTATCTTTGTTAGATAACAACTTTTTTTATATATATTTATTTGTTTTAGAATTCTGTGTATGCCAGGCAGTGCCTGTTTCAGCCCTGCGGGTCACTAGGGCACTCTATGCAGCCCCTTATGAGCCGACTGTTCCATCTTCCCTTTTTCCCATATATAGGAAGTTAAATGGGTTGGAACCAGGTATGCACAGGTAAAGCTAGTTATGCCAATGAGTGTGGCTATCCACAAATTAAAGAAAATAAGGCAGAGTTGGGCGGAACAGGGTTGGGGCGGTGGCAGAACTAGACACCAAGGCCCATCAGCCATAGATGAAAAAGCTGCTCCAAATGATTTGGTTGTCCATACTAAATCAGTTTCCAGGCTACAGACTTCCATGCGTTATGTCGTGGTATGGACATGTCTGTGTAGACACTTAGGTGTAAGCATTCTTTTACCCTAAAGATTTACGTTCAGACATCCCATTCCACAAAAAGAGGAAGCCTTAGTATGCTCAGGACATGCAAACTCAGCTGAGTCTGGCCATTTAAGTTAACCCTTTAATGCAACTGAACGTTTGACTTCTTAGTGAGTAGACTCAAATGAATAAACCAGGACCAAGTAAAAGATTATTTTGTGGTGTAATTTTATGATTGCAAATTTGCAGACTTAAATCAAACTTTACTTAAATAAATTGTTTCTTGTAAAAGGACTTTGAGAGTGTGCTTTGCAATGCAGTATGAGTTCTGAAATAACTTGGACGAGTTTCAGCGCTTACCATGAAACAAGGCATCACAACCTTCATTTTGCTACTTAATTCCACCGCTAATTCTTTTCTACTTGTGATCAATCTTGATTATGCAACTAAATACAAATGTCTTTTGTGCGTTCATAGCTGCTGAATACAAATCTCAGATTGCTTTTTCAGTCCGTACATTTTAATGCGTGCAT
This sequence comes from Spea bombifrons, assembly GCF_027358695.1. NCBI lineage: Eukaryota > Metazoa > Chordata > Amphibia > Anura > Pelobatidae > Spea > Spea bombifrons. The sequence goes on from NC_071088.1 coordinate 128,241,287, forward strand.
TTTATCATGATACATTTATAATGTCTTATGCAAAATTCATCTCAAATAGCATTGACACAGACTGTTTTGTATTTTTATAGACCGACATACAAGAGTAACTAAATATTCTGCTTTTAAAAGTATAGATATGTGGTATAAGAAACGGGATAACATTTTTGAAAATGTTAAAGGCAAAGCACAATTAAAAGATCATTTCTCAAAAAAAAAAAAGTGATTTTTCAATGTCCTATTTGAAGCCAAGACTTCTGTGTGACGGCCCCGGGTTAATCGGTGCCATCTGTGATAGTTCTTGTTTGTGATACCTGCATTTCCCAGTATATGTTGTAATTATGGTGTGTGCTTTTGTTCCCCTTGTTTGCTACCCTGTCCAGGTGCCACATGTCCTGCCCCCTCCCTCCTTACACAGACTACAGTAGAGACCCCCTACTGGGCTGAGTGCTAATACTCAGCCATATGCAAAGGAGGGCAGGATGTAATTCCCTTGTGTCTATTGGACGCAATTCCCTTGTGTGTCTATTGGACGTAACTCAATCCTTTGTACTGTTTAAATACCCCTGTGTTCCCAAATAAAGGGAGTTCCTGTTTTCACCTCAACATGAGTGTTGCCTGATGCTTGGGGTGGGCTGATATGATCCTGTATTGTCCTTTTCAGGACAATAACCACGCTGTGTAGCTAAGCTTCGGCTAGCCACAGTGCCAAGGTAGCTCCGGTGCAGCGAAGCCCCCCTATCTACAACGCTACAACGCTGGTTCTGCCTGGCGCTGAAGGGGCTAATTGTTGGTGTCCCGGCAGGAGGAAGCAACGTTTGGCGGGAGTACCCAGTCGGGGTACAGGTCGGTCCCGTCACATTCTGTATTATGGGTCATACCTGCTAAGGTCCCAATGTGAAGAAACAATGAAATCATTGACCTTTGGTACTTCATGGAATCACTAAACAGGGTTCTGAAATGAGGTTCTCTGCTCACCATACAACATTCAAGATGGCCAGCACAGAACAGCTGACTTCATACGATCCAGAAGAGATTGTGACAAACCGCGGGTCATGGCCAAATAGGGGTAAACATATAGCATGCCGGCCAACTTCTTACTTAACCACACTGAGAATACATAACATTAGTCATTAGTTTCTAATACAGCTGGTTTCTCCGGTAAAGCTAGACATTAGACTGGAGAGACCTGGGCAGCAAACTGGGACTATCCTGCTGATGCCAGAACTTACATGAAGCAGTTCATACATCTAATTTCTTCATTACACTAGAATACGAACAATACCCTGCCAACCTAACCTCTAGCTAGGAAGACAAATTCTATTTTATTATATTTTTTACATTCCGAAGTGAAGAATGGATGTTTTACTCTGTAACCTTTAGTATATAATGATTTGCCAAACACTGCATGTTACTTCTGGCTACTGTCCATTGCCTATGATAGATTAATGCAGACTTTAATAGATAAAAAAAACTTACTTTTTCCTTCTGATTTCTGATTTATCTCTACTCTAAAGTGTGTCACTGCAATTTATCCTATAATAATTGCCAGAGCTACAATCTTAAATCACCGGTTATACTTCAGGAAGAAACGCTCAATTTTTCAAAAGAATGATATTGGAAAAAAAAACTCCATGTTTCTTCTTTTACTTCTTAAGATCCAAACACCAAACAGTAGTTCCAATATAAGTAAAATGAATTACTGAATTATCACTGGGTGTAACTATTTAAGCACATAATTAAGTATTTGCTATCCATTCAGATATTTAGTTTAATCTGGAAGCTTGGTTGGTATACGTAGAAGCAGGGGGAAATGCGATTTCTATTGCTGATGATCATTAAACTACTGAAAAAATGCAATGTTAATAATTTTTGGTATTTTTTGATGAGATGATCTATGTACTATACCTTTTGTATTGAAGAGCTTGGGGGGCACCTACTCTGGAGGAGCAGGGCCGTTGGGGAGATCATCATAAGCCGACCTCACTGCTGAGCGCTGGGACATATGGCCATACCTAGGAACTCTCCGGTTTAACCGGAGATCTCAGGGTGAAGCACCCGTTCTCTGGTTCTCTAGGTCAACACCCAAATCCTCCGGGTAGCAGGAGTGGGGGGTCTTGACATGCCCCGCTCCCCGCCCATTTTTCCTTTAAATTGGGGTGTTTTCCCGTGATGTCAGCAGGAATGCCCATCGACATCAGTGGGAACGCCCCTGGACGTCAGTGGGCAGTCCCGACAGTGTCCCGCAAGGGAAGGCTACAGGTAGCCGGAGCTAAGAAGTTCCCAGGTATGCATATGGCTTGCAACATCATGAGGGAACAATAGAACACATGGATGCAAGGCAAGTGTAACCCAGATGTTTATGTGTAGGGACAAGAGTGTATGTGTTTAGTGGCAGGGGTAGAGTATATGTGTGTGTACTCTTACAGTCCATCCATTACTGTTCCTGTTTTGGGCCTAATCCTTGCAGCAGTCCTGTCTGTGCTTAAGCATCAGAGATCAGCCGCACACATGGACAGGCTGTAGTCTCATAGGTTAGTGCATAGCTATGCTACAATCATTAGTTACATTTTTGCTACATTGTAAGCAGTCTGCTGACAGAGGCGAGTCTGCCGGCCCCCTGCATTCACTTTCCCTGCGGCGCTCCTTGCAAGTACCGTAACATTGTGTCTACTGTCAGGGTCAGGGGCACCATGAGGCCGTAAGACAGCCTCCCCTGCTAGAAATGTCCAGCTGGCAAATGACTTGGCCTTTATTTATTGTTCAGTTAAGAAGCTGTAGTGAATCCCTGCCAGCAGCTTAAATCGGAAGTAAATAGACAAACAAACAATAACTTTGCCTTGGGAGACGTGTTCTGTAGCACATGTAATGGTTGTCACTGCTTGCTACTTGTATTCAGCACACATACGATGTTGATTGTTATATTAACAGATGTTGTTTTATTTATATAAGCAGAGATATATAAGCAGAGAGTTCTAACTGCCCTAAAACTGCCCTGACACTAAAGACGGGCAGACACGACTACTATCAACTGATTGTCTAGAACCAAACCTAAGAATACTACAGCACAGGGGTACCCAAAAACAGTCGTTACTAAATGCCCCAAATAACCCATGGCAACAGCATTATGATGGACATTGGCAGGCCCCGGACCGGCTGTCAGAAACATCAAGCAAATATCCTTTGGGCTCCCCACTTACCGCTTATCGCTTTCGTTGCACTCCACTCCATTTAACATTTTACTGAATAGCATTTGGTTTTTCAATATCCATTTAGGCCTCTATATTCTAAAAAAACTTTTTCATTTGTAAATGAAAGTTTCTTCATTAAATTGTATACAGACGTCTTCTTTTATATTCTTTTGGGGCTCCCTTTATTTACCTTTATTTCTAATAAAAGGAAGCAGAAAGGCCTCAGTCTCCAATGATATTTGGCTGCCGTGCGTTCTCATTACTTTGCCCAGATTAGATGAAAATTTTCCCTAAATCCTTATTTTAGCTGACTTTTAATAATATGACTAAAACCTAAACAAAAAAGACATAATGACATCTTTTCAGAAGGGTTGAGAGCTGGATGGGATATTCTCTAGGAATTAGTGTGGAATTACCTTAATACATCCATTTCCTAGTAAATAATTCAGGAGAAATAAAACATTTCACTCCATGTAATGTATCATTTATTTATTTATGTCACAATCTAACTACTGGAAAGAGGAAACAATAAAAAAACACATATTTGTAGTCTTTTGTGCTTTCACTTTTCTCAGTACGGAATAAAATTTCAAAATCATTTATTCATAGAACTATAGAGCTCGACAAGAGATAAGAACCATTCGGCCCATCCGGTCTTCCCATTTTTCCTGCTGTAAAGACTTGACTAAGTGGAACTTATACAAATCTTTTATTGCTGGTATCAGATTCCAAATATGTTTTCAAAACCATTGTGCTGGGTTTTTCTTTTAAACAGTTATAGTTTTTGCATAATATAATATTTCTAGAATGCTGCAGACCAGTCATTTCTTATGTGTTCTTGCTCTGTTATCTTAGCACAATCTACTAGACAAACACACCTTGTCAAACTACCTGTCGTAAACAATAGAATGGCTCAGCCTCAATCACCATGCTGAATGCAATCAATAATGAAAGTCAATAGATAAAGGGGCTACGTAGCACTGCTACAAAGAGTAAATATATGATAACTATTCCAAATTGGCACAAAGTATTTGTTAAAAAAAAATAGAAAAATGTACCCCAACCCCTAACCCTAACCCTAACCAATAACCCCAACCCTTTTATTTATCAGGTGAAAAGCCCCTGTGATTCTTTATACATTTGTTTTCTCCTGAAGTTATTTTATTATAGATTGTAAGCTCGGTTGAGCAGGGCCCTCCCCACCTGCTGCCAAATTGTGATATTATATACTTGTTATATGCCCTGTCTACCCACGGAATATGATGGCATAAAACAATAAATAATAATAATTATGTGGTTGCTTGGTTCACATCCCGTTATAGGTGTTTAATCGTGTTACGCCCCACTCATGATATAGCACCCCCCATCTTTGCATTGAAGTGCACCACTTGGGCATTGAGTCTACACAGTTGCTAGAGGACCTACTTGTCAAAGCTAAGAGTCCAAGAATATCTAACCCTAGGTTAGCAATAATAGAGAAGCACCACACTTGCAGCTTTTATTTTAGAGAGCTAGATAGACTTCCCTAACTAGATTCTGATACGGGCTGGGAAGTATCTAAGGAACAGTTTCATGTATATCCAAACCGGCATGCAAGCCATGGCTCAATGTCACACATTCAAATACAGACATACAACAGAGGCGATGGACTGTCTTTCAACAACTTGTAATTGTTTGATGGCTGTGTGAACCATGGAAAGCTGAAGAAAATTCTGCTTCTCATACTTCGGATCACCAGAGTTACCCTATAACTGGGGAAATATCAAATATTCATTTTCTATAAACGTCCGCCATTTAAAAGTGCCATCTGGTTACCCTACTGTACGGAAACGAACAATATTCTATGTCATCGCTGCCTCTACAAATGCATATTTCCAAACCATTTCCAGGCCTCGATTGGTTGCAGAAGCATATAATTTTTTTTCTTTTTTTTTTCTATTCTCAACTACAACCGGACCCATTAGAAAAGGTAATTTGAAAAAATAAAAATAAAACCCAATCGCTCCCTGTTTTAAACAAAGATAATTAATGGGTAATATGAACGCCATTCCAGTAACTTAATATATACAGTACATTTGTTGTTTAGCTGTTAACCATCAACTTAATTTGAAAAGGAGTGTTTTTCTTAGCAGAATGATTTGCCATATGAAATATTTCACATTTCACGGTGTAATCACTCAACCTGAATCACACATTCTCGCTCGACAGATTAAGCTTAAACAGACTCCAATCTTTCTATCAAATTGGCAATTTATTTGACGCCTGCTTATAGTTAGACATAGATGTTTGGATATTACTTAAGTTGAATTACCAGAGTAGTCTTGGCTAAGGCCTAATTCTTCATATGGCTTACGAAAGAGGAAATCTCCATGAGGGAACCGTATAATAGGCCTGGCAAGATCAATTTCCAGAAAGTAACCGCATACGTATAACAGCGCAGATTACCATCTCATGTATTAAATATAAGCGCAGAATGAAAAATAGCCAAAAGGAGATATAAAACTTATTTAGTATGAGCTATATTATTCTAGCGCATGCAAAGACGTTACCAAAAGGACTGAAATATAGGAATCTTCATGCATTCTTGTTTGCATATCCCTTGCTGAGCAGCAGGTAAATTTAACAGGAGCAGAGCTAAATATATCATGTCCCCCCGCACGTTGTTTGTTTTCTTCATTAAACTATAATTTGTTGGTCTGATGAATCCTCTAATAAATCAAACTAAACACGAGCCCCTTTCTGGTTCATATACATTAATATGCTTCTCACATCCATCACCTTCCTTAAAATGTAATTGATGACAGATGGAGACAAAAGGGGGGTCCTTTCACACTTGGTGGGGCTGCGCGCCCCTTACGTGTCCGGATGTACCTAAGGATAACAGACACTTTTGAAACGAGGGTCTTCTCGGACATCGTGGTAGATGGGCTGGTTTGTTACGATAACAATATTATACTGTTTACCGATCCTCAAGGCCAGGAAATCTGGTCTTAAACTTCAGACATAGGACCGACCTCCAGTCTTTCGTTTTGGTCGTCCTTTTACCAGCTCTCTATTAGACATACACATTGGCTCTTTTTTTTTACACCATATTTATTTTTTCATGTGGTTTTGGTTTTTCAATAACCCAAAGATTCTTTAAATAATAATCCTTTAAAAGTCAAACACAAAGATTCTGTTGAAGGGGCTCACTAATTGTTCTACTAAGGGTCTTTATGAAAGCTATTACCTGTCAGACATTCTCAAGGCGGGATCTAAAATATAGAAACATATACCGTATTTGCTCGATTATAAGACGAGGTTTTTTTCAGAGCATATGCTCTGAAAAATACCCCTCGTCTTATAATCGAGGTCGTCTTCTAATTAGACCTCAAAAAAATGTCTGCTGGGGCCAGGCTGCTTACCGGTGCTTTGGTCCCGAGCAGCGTCTCTTCTATTAGCAGCAGGAAGCTAGCAGAGTGTCACATAATTCTGCCTCCCCCTCCTTCCTCTGGGGGCGGGGCCAGAGAAGTTGCTCGCACAGCCGTGCCCCTGCAGAAGTCTGCGAGTGGGAGATCTGCAGTTCAGGTAAGGGTGTGGGGGAGGGTTTTTGTGATTAATGTGTGAAGTATGTGTGATTAATGGAATGAATGAGTATTTAAATGTTTGTGAATGAGTGTGTGTGTGATAGCATGGATGTGTAAGGGGGGGGGGTAGCATGGCATAGGGAGGCTGTACTCAAACTCCTATCATCCCCAGGTTTCAGCATGTACTGGCTGCCTAGGCTTGATAGGAGTTTGATTGCTGTTAGCATATATATATATATATATATATATATATATATACCTCCAGAATGCCTTTTAAAAGGCATATCATGGGGCAGAGTGGCATATAGGAGGGCAGAGTGGCATATAGACGGTTAAAAGGCACATCATGGGGCAGAGTGGCAAATAAAGGGGGATTAAGGCATTTCTGGGGGCAGAGTGGCAACCTTGGGGGCAGATGTGCATAACTGGGGAGGGGCAGGTTGGCAAATAAAAGGAAATAAAAAAATATATATTTTTCTCAATCATAGCTTTTATTAAATATGAAAAAATTGCTTACATGAATTAATATTTACTAGTAAAACTTTTTTTCCTATAGGGTAGTCTTATATTCAGGCTTTTTGTTTTTTTCCTAAATTAATATTTAGATTTTGGGGGGTCGTCTTATAATCAGGGTCGTCTTATAATCGAGCAAATACGGTATAATACTAGTTAGAAAAGCACCAAAATCGGCTGATTCACTATGACATTAGAGTTTCAGGGCAAACTTTTAGTACTATCTCACAGCAGGGAAGAAATCCCTCTACCTGGTATTGTGATTTCAGATGTATTAAGGTGTTATGTACCTTCAAAAAATAAACTCTGCTTCCGTCACACACACACAGAGATCCTTGAATAAGGAAAATGCAGGGGGTGTACAAAAGTGTTTCGGGGAGAGAAGTAGCACAGATATGACAACATTTCCCCTGCATTTATGTATAAAGCCATTACTATCTGGAAAAAAACAAATATGTCTTGTATACTAGAACAAAAAGAAAATGTATGTTTCTGCATCAATGTTTTAAGATTATTTTATTTGTTCTACTTTGCAATTCATAGCGACAAAGCACAAGGTAATGTTTCATCTGGTTAATTGTGTTAGCTAGGTTCCTGTCACTGGATGTCTTCGTAGATGAACTGCTGAAAGCTTGATAGACAGTTTTGATGTATGTGTATGCTGATTATAATGCTTCCTGTATAGACTACTCCGACCTCTTTGACCTTGAAGAACGAATAAGACCCAATCATTCCGGAGCTCTAAGGAACACAACCATCAAAATTCTGTCCATTTAAATTTATATTCCAAAACAGTCTTTACAATTTACAACGATTATTTTTTTTGAAATAAAAATATCAGGTCTACTTAATCTAGTCTGTCACTCAAACTTTACCTCCTCTGCTCACAGTGACGTTAAGCAACATGGTGAGTGTGCCACTGGAGCACTTGGGTGTTCATTAAATGACAATGATGTCCATCCATTGCTTCTTCTGCAAACCTGTCTGTACAGGATTAACCTGAAATAATAGAAAGACAAGGGCAAGTGCATACCCCCAACATTTCGGCCGCTCAAAATGGACACCTTTTTAGGAGTGTGGTTGGGGCATGGCCAAGACAGGAGCCACAACGTATTTTCTCACCTTGAACATCATATGATATCAGCTTCCGTGCATTGTGAGGATGCCATTTGGGATCTATGTTCGAGGTCTGGGCTGCAAATTGATTCTCCAGAAGTCAGCCCATGATCCCCATTGAATGCAAAGCAGGCCAGGACTGCCACACAAGCGGCACAGTTGGGGGGTATGTAGGCGATATAAGAGAGGCTACCTTTCAGTCCCTTCCCCCCATGCCTCCCGCATCTCACAATGTCAGAATTTCCACAATCTAGTTTAAAATGATTTGTATCGGGATATTGCAAAGAGAAAGAAAATACTCAATGAAGAAAACAAATGTCATGCATCCTCGCTGACAGAACATGTAGAGTGTGTGCCCTCCATTATACAAGGTCAGAAGAGTGAATGTATCCGTAATGGGTCATGAGATTACATTACAGAGAATCTCAGGATTCTTTATTATATGGAAGGTTTCTTTCAAAGAGGATATTAACAGAGGAGATGTGTTTAAATTGGTTAAAGACATCACACGCTGTGAGCCTTGAGTCTGAGAGCACGGAGAAATGAAACATTGATATCTGTTTTGTATGATTCATCTTAGGACAGCATGCGCTAAATAATTAGAGATTATTATCCTGCTAATTGCGTGATATTAGGAAATTGGAATGCATAGCTCTTATCTTAGCAATTACACTGAAAGTTCATATGAAAAGTGTGGAGAGAGATAAAAAACACTGCAAAAAGAAAACTCATTACAAAGAAGTCAAAGAGCTGTAGCGCTAGTAGAAGCCAACGAATGCCTGCGATTCATTTCAGGCTTAGTCCTTGTCCTGCAGTATTAGGATGTTTTTTTTAATCAATTTCATTAGCATTTCCTTCGGTAATGTAAATAGTGCATTTATGAGCGTGCGCTAAGCTTCTAATCATTTTTATAGTTGAAGTCGGTATTAGTATCTCTGTCTGGTTCTGGGTGTTTTATGTAATATTACCGCAGCAGTGAGATGGGGAAAGTTAGACAAAACACAATGGTTTTACAGATTTTAATAACACTCGTCTTCCCGCTAGTAATACCCACTCTAAAGATGATCTGTAACTTTACCAAATACTACAGTTCAGAATTTAATACATTTAATAAATGTAAGTAATGGTGGTTACAGATAAAAACAAGCGGTATATGTGTTAGAAACCCACCATTTTTATTAATAGGAGCAGCCATCTTGACTTCCTTTTCTGTCTGATATAATTATAAATTGTTCCTCCCTAGTATGTCAAAAAAGATGCACGCATTGATTGACATGCAAAAAGATTGGTTAAATAAATAAATTCAATGATTTAAAAAGCTCTGTACAGTTCTACGTATTAGACTTAGGGCGACTAGGCCTTGGGTGGCTGGTCCAGAAGGGTGCAGCCTCGCTGCCACATAACAGGGAGCCATTTGCCCTATTGGGCCATTGGGGTCCCTGTAGTGCCACTGCTCAACAGGTGGGTTAAAAGGGGAATCACTGATCTCCCCAACCAGCTTATTACCACTATGGAATATGCAGAAACACTATTGCCACAGTCCTCCATAATCTTCTTCACTAGGGGGGGCAATCAGGGACCAGCAAGGTGTCCATGCATGGATAATGCCACCACAATTTGTGGTGTCCGCCCCCACTGCCAGCTCTCTGGACTGCCTGTCGATGGAGATGCAAGGGAGGTTGTGGAGATCATAGATCTCCTTCTAACTGGTCCAAAATAAAGGGATCACAAGGTCTCTTAATACAGATGTCTGTTTCCCATGCGAAGCTTGTCCAGTATTAATCCTAAAGACAAGGATATTATGTAATATCTCAAAGCTCAGCACTGAAGCCATACAGTACAATGGCACCCTGAAACAGAGGTCTGTAGGAACAGACCTTACACTTCCCAGAGGATTTAAGAAAGGTAAGAGATGGGTAGAAAGGGAGAGAGAAATATTGAGATAATGAAAAAAGATGAGAGAAGGAAAGAAGGTGGCGAGATAATGAGAGGGGGGATAGTTCGGGAGAAAGGGGAGCGATAAAGAGAAAAAGATAAAGAGGAGGAGAGATAGAGGAGGAGGGGAGATAAAGAAAAAAAGGGAGAGATGAGATAAAGAAAAAGAAAGAAGATAATGAGAGATGGGAAAAACAGGAGAGTTAATGACAAGGGGGAAAGATAATGAGAAACAGGGAAGATTGGAGATTCAGGGGTTGGGCCTCTTAGTTTCAATGATGAGTCCCGTTGTACGGCATACAAGACATTTTTCACAATTGTATGCTTCCGAATTTTGGCACCAGTTTGGGGAAGGTCCTGCACTGTTCCAGCATGACTGTGCATCTGTGCACAAAACAAGGTCTATAAAGACATAGTTTGACAAGTTCAGCACGGGAGAACTTAAGTGGCTCTACAGAACACTGATCTTATCGCCACTGAATATCTTTGGGATGAATTGGAACGCTGATTGTGGGCCAGGCCATCTCATCCAGCATCGGTGTCTGACCTCACAAATGCTCGTTTGGCTGAATGGGTGTAAATTCCCACCTACACATTCCGAAACCTTGTAGAAAGCCTTTCCAGAAGAGTGAAGGCTGTTATGGTTGCTAGCGGGGAACAAACTCCATATTAATGCCCATGTTTTTTTGGAATGGGATGTCCAAGAAGCATATAGTCATATAGTGTACCTGCTGTAGAGACAGCTCCTCTCCTTGTCTGACAATGCCTAAAATTAAGTCAGAGCTCACAGGCAGCATGGGTTGCCCTACTACAAGTTGGGTACACAAGGCATGTTACTCCTCTGGGGTCCTGGAGTAATAGGTCCATGTTCTCCTTTGTTAATCTGACCGCAACTGTGAGTCTCATCGTCTCTGAAAATCTGATTGATTAATTAGGCAATCAACTCTTGTACATCTTTTGTAGCCACAGATCCTTTTGGAAATCCCTAGTCCAGTCCTGATCCTGGTTATATTCTCTTTCATATTTGGCTAAATATTGTCTAACTGCAATCCTGTAAAATAGAGAAAGGGGTTCCTTGTTCAGCAGTCACCCAAACTTAAGCAGTAGTGACTCTTATATGCACATGTATAAATATTTAATCGTGTACTTAGATGTTCATTACATGGATCAGTACACTAAAGCCTTACAGTTTAAAATGAATTCCGTGTAAAATGGTTTGTATGATGCAGATAGAACTCATTCTAGGCATCACTAGGCATAGAGAGCAAAAGGGGGTGGCAGGAATTCACAAATTGGTGAAACATGTTTGAAGTTGGAGGAAATGTAAGAAGAAGAGGTGGATATGCCGTAGTTATTGTTACGCCCTATATTGCTTCTGGTTGGGCGCATGCTTAGTCTGTATTTTTTAAGAATCTGGCTCTTGACCAAACCAGGGCAAAAATAATTTTTCTGTATTATGTGATTGAATACTCAATGCCTTAAACTAGGTGTCTATGAATAGCTCAACTTGTCCTGGAAAAATTAAATGTCTCTACAGGTTAACTCTTTATATGGTTATCACCTAAATTTCTCTATAGCCTCCTATGAGAAAAAAAAAAGGCGACCGTACCACAGTACTCATAAAACAAATTCAGAAAGGATCCAGTCAGAGACCACATACTGCTAAAGCCCTTGTTGTTATGTTAGATTCTCTAGTGGCTATATGTGCAATTATAAATTATATCGCTCCAAAAAAGCTTCTTTTTTCAAGAAATCTTTAATCTGGAGCAATCCAAAAGGCCATTGCCATCTGCCCCCTTGCAGGATCTCCATTGCTATTTTGAGGGTTTCCAATTCCTTTTAAGTCATGGAAAAATAATAATGGAAATTTGTTTATCAAGACCGATAAAGCAACAAATTACTGCATTTCTTCATTTATATGATATTTAGGGAAACAAATTGACGGCTGAGCTGTAAATATAAATGAACCCTCATAGAATGATTAACATACATTTTTGGTTCTGAGCCAGTGAATTCTGAAATTCTAAACACTAAACGAGGACAGCTAACGACACTGTGATGATATTTATCAATCTGTAAATATTCAATCTATTTGGAGAAATAAATTATTTTTTTCATTGCACATCAGGCACTAAATGGCACATTTTTAGTTAAATGATGTATGATTCGAAAGCACTCGTTTGTGAAAGTTCCTCTAAAGAAAAACTCATTATAACAATGGGGTTATGCAAATTGATATAATAAAATATGAAGTTTATGTTTTCTTTTTACGGGAGAGTCTAACATACAATAAACAATCACATTATTTTCTGTGGGTCACTGAAATGCAGAATGGAGGAATGTCCTGATCCACTCAAAAAGTCACGTTACCCCTCTTCTCCCGATGTGATCCAAGAACATCGGGGGTTATGCTTAAAAAAATTCAGATTCTGGTGCAATGTATGAAACATGTTCTTATGACTATAGCAGCTGATAAGCAGGGACATTGGTTGCTAAGACAATAAGACCACTATTTGAATTCTGTACCAAGATGTTCATATATAACATTAATTTTTCTGAATTTGGTGTGTCATAAAGAACAAATAAAGGAAATCTAAGCAAATATAATTATATATGTCCCTATGATGTAGAAACATAGAATTTAATGGCACATAAGAACTATTTGGGCCATTTAGTCTGCCTCAAACCTTTATCAGTCATGGGGTTTTTTTTTGATTCAGGGTGACCATATGCTATTAATGACAAAAATAGCATATTATTTCACATTACTTTGCAAATTATTAACCAACTGATTATGTATACTCAAATTATCAGCCTAGGGATGCTAGAGAGCAGTCTGTCTATCTAGTAAGGATATTATGTAGAATATTGTCATGGCAGCAGCTTACTTTTACTGATTTTAAGCATATACTGAGATAGATTACAGTAAATATGCATTACCATTTTGTTTAGCACAGTTTGTGCGGTTAAAAGAAACATGCGGTGAAGCAGCACAGGAGAAGCTTGATTAATGTAACTCTTTCACCCTACACTCACACTGACAATGCATAGGAACACCACCAACTGTTTTAGAACTCAGAAATAAAAATGAGAAGTTTAATTGCTGTTGCTTGCTGGAGAACGTGGAGTAGTACGACAGAGACACCACAGCTATGTAATGGACATGCTGATAGGACCGTCAATCCTGAAGCATCTGGGCAATCCAGTCAAGAACTAAGGAACATCGAGACACATACCAAGATTTAGCAGATAAAACACTTTTTTCAAAAGAATATAATTTTAAACTCAAGGGGATCTCTGAATCATATTGTTAGAACATAACTCACCCATTTTTAACTTGCAACCGTTATGTCATATATTATCGGGAACAGAGGAACATGGCTTCTTCAAGCAACCTTATTTTTATCAATTTACCTTTAAGTATATCAAATAATTGTGCATCTAAAAAACAAGACTGTGTGATGTTGGTGTTATGTATTTCAAAAAGACAATTGTGTAGTATTTATTTTGAAATGTTATTTCCCCAGATGTTCATTCATGTTGGAAATAGATTGGTTTTAGGGGAGAAAGTAGATGAAGGAGAATGAGAGGAGCAGTGTATCTAGACTTACGAAGTTATGGGAAATGGATCCATGCAAGCATTGGGGTGGGTCCAGGCCCGGACTGGCCATCGGGCACACCGGGCATTTGCCCGGTGGGCCGGGCCACGGCAGGGCCGCATTGACTTAGGGGCTGATGGAGCTGCAGCTCCAGGCCCCTACCCTACCTACGGCCGCATTAACGCAGGGCATAAGGGGCACGTGCCCCTTAAGCCCGCCGCAACTGCGACCGGGTCCGCCACTCTAAGGGGCCGGGAAGTCCCCATCAAGGCCGGCCTTACGGGTCTGCGGCCGCACAGGGTTTAAATTAAAACATCCGGGGTTTTTTTAACTTTATTTAACATCCTCCATGTTAAATAAAGTTTTTTTTAACTTTATTTAACATGGAGGTTGTTAAATAAAGTTGAAAAAAAAACCCCGATGTTTTAATTTAAACCCTGTGCGGCCGCAGACCCCTAAGGCCGGCCCTGGTGGGGGCTTCCCGGCCCCTTAGAGCAGGGCCGACCTTTGGGGTGTGCGACCGCACAGGGCGCCACACTCCAGGGGGCGGCGGCGGCGGGGGGCGGTCCGCACCGGGTGCTGCTCATCAGAGGGTGCCAACTTGCGGCACCCGGCACCCCTCCAGAGACGGACAGTAATGTCCGCCGCTGGAGGAGCAGACCTCCGATGCCGCTCCCTTGTGATCCGCGCTGCAACAGCTGCTGTGCGCCGGGGTTTGCTGTCCGTGCCCTCTGAACCCGGAAGACGACAGAGAAGACAGAAGAACTGAAGAAGAGGAGCGAAGAGGAGGAAAAGAAGCTGAAAGAAGAAAAGAAAGGTAGGAAAGCATTAAGTGAGAGTGGATTGGTGTATATGTGTGTGGATTAGTATATATGTGTGGATTAGTATATATGCGTGGAGTGGTATATGTGTGGATTAGTATATATGTGTGGTTTGGTGTATATGTGTGGTTTGGTGTATATGTGTGGTTTGGTGTATATGTGTGGATTAGTATATATGTGTGGTTTGGTGTATATGTGTGGTTTGGTGTATATGTGTGGATTAGTATATATGTGTGGTTTGGTGTATATGTGTGGTTTGGTGTATATGTGTGGTTTGGTGTATATGTGTGGATTAGTATATATGTGTGGTTTGGTGTATATGTGTGGTTTGGTGTATATGTGTGGTTTGGTGTATATGTGTGGTTTGGTGTATATGTGTGGTTTGGTGTATATGTGTGGATTAGTATATATGTGTGGTTTGGTGTATATGTGTGGTTTGGTGTATATGTGTGGATTAGTATATATGTGTGGTTTGGTGTATATGTGTGGTTTGGTGTATATGTGTGGTTTGGTGTATATGTGTGGTTTGGTGTATATGTGTGGATTGGTATATATGTGTGGATTGGTGTATATGTGTGGATTGGTATATATGTGTGGATTGGTATATGTGTGGATTAGTATATATGTGTGGATTGGTATATATGTGTGTGGATTGGTATATATGTGTGTGGATTGGTATATGTGTGTGGTTTGGTGTATATGTGTGGTTTGGTGTATATGTGTGGTTTGGTGTATATGTGTGGATTAGTATATATGTGTGGTTTGGTGTATATGTGTGGTTTGGTATATATGTGTGGTTTGGTGTATATGTGTGGTTTGGTGTATATGTGTGGTTTGGTGTATATGTGTGGATTGGTATATATGTGTGGATTGGTGTATATGTGTGGATTAGTATATATGTGTGGATTAGTATATATGTGTGGATTAGTATATATGTGTGGATTGGTATATATGTGTGTGGATTGGTATATATGTGTGTGGATTGGTATATGTGTGTGGATTGGTATATGTGTGTGGATTGGTGTATATGTGTGGATTGGTGTGTATGTGTGTGGATTGGTGTATATGTATGGATTGGTATATATGTGTGGATTGGTATACGTGTGGATTGGTAAGTGTGTGAGAGTGATGCGTGTTATGCTGTACCATTTCCAATGTCTTTTTCATGATCTAATTATGCTCTAAAAGTACATCATAACTCCCATCACTCTATACTGTTCCATACAGTGGCAGAGCTGGGAGGCAGAGGCCTTGCACCCCCACTGCAGGACTCCTGAAAGGTAAGTGAACTTCAAAGAGGGAGAGGGTAGATAGTTAGGAGGGGGTAGTTGCGGCGGGCTTAAGGGGCTCTGCGTTAATGCGGCCATATAGGACCAGTCAGTCCGGTCCTGACTGGGCCTATTTTAAGGTGGGGGCCTGGAGCTGCAGCTCCATCAGCCCCTAAGTCAATCCTACCCTGCCACAGGCGCGGTCGCAGTTGCTGCTAGCTCCGGCAACAAGGTAAGTAGGGTGAGGGAGGGGGGTGCAGTGAGAAGGGGCAGAGGGGGGTTAGATAGTGAGAAAGGGGGAGAGGGGATAGATAGAGGCGGTACATATTGAGAAGTGGGGAAGGGGGTTACATAGTGAAAAGGGGGAACATAGTGAGAAGGGGCAGATAAGATGGGGAGAGAGGGTAGTGTGAATGCGTATGAGAATGAATGGATAAATGTGTGGATGAATTGTGTGAATGTGTATGACAATTAATGAATTCATGTGAGGATGAATTGCTTGAATGATTTGTGAGACTGCATTAATGAATGTGTTAATGATTTGTCTGAATGATTAAATGCAAAGATGGTACATGAAGGGTGGGCTTTAACAATAAATAAATAAATATGGGCTGCTCAGGCTTAAATGCCCGGGCCTATTTTTTGTCCCAGTCCGGGCCTGGGTGGGTCTGTACACCTTGGGTTTGTTGGGGTTGTCTGTGTTGGGTTACTGTGTTTAACATATTTTGGGCTATATGGCTGGACCGAAAATAACAAGATATCTCCAGATGAACCCTTTTGGTTCACACATACACATCTACAACTGCAGTAAGAAAAACCTGTCAATGATAAGTGATAGAACGTGTATAGAGCCTACAAGCAGAGGCATATCCACATTGGGCACTGCTGTAGGTCTGACCTAGGTCAATGCCCCCCAGCCACATCCTCCACCACCCCTTTCAACCCTACTTTTTTTGATGCAGTCTCTGGAGAATGCCCCAGCCTAGCAGTCTTCTGCAGTGTAAATGGGTGGGTTGGGGAGATCTGCTTTGTGATTGGCTCCTTCAGCAGAGTAGGGGTTCTGATCACCCAAGAGGGCCATCTGCATCCCAGTTTTGCCACCCCTCTGGACCTGTTGGCTTTGGCTAAGATACATCACTGCCTAGAAGTGCTGGAAACTAAGGTGTGTGTGAATACAGCATACTGCATGGTTGATATTGTGCTTTTTGTTTAAAATCTTGTATTTATTTTACCTAAAAATATTTACTATCGAAGCATTGATTGTAGAAGCGCATACACCTGCAGTAACATGTAGCCCAAAAAAAATCTATTTAAAGTTTGACGTTTTGGAAAACAAGTATTCACTAAGGTTATTCACAACCTGGCTTTTAGATGAAATACCTTATTTTATACACGCCAAGTACTCAGCTGTAATAAATTGAAGTGTATTCAACGGGCCAAAGAAAGAGAAAGATAAATATTCATGAGGTTTTGTAAAGCAGGGCTATCCAGAACACACTTCCTTTCAAGCCTCTGAATGGTGGTTGATCTAACAAGACATTATATGGCTTTGTTTGGAACTTGAGTGTAACAATGTTCAGCTACTGCACTGCATCCAAAGAACAGAGCCATTAAACACACAATAATTCACTGCAAAGCATGAGACAACAGGCAGTTCTTTAGTGTCGCCTGGCTCTTACTCTCTTTCTTCCATCTTCCGTCATTCAAACAGAAATATATACTATTGGGAGGCATTGGTAACAACAAAACATCTAGAATATTTTCTTTCCTGGCAATGTTTTTTTATGCATTTTACTGCAATATTTCAAAGACATCACTGAAAAGAGTATAGAGTCACTGTATGATTTAAATTTGATGCAACTGATTGCCAAAACTAAACTGAACCCATAGATGTTTTGGACACATTTTGTCTGGGAATTACCTTAAACCCCAAGTAATACTGGGCTTTGCAATACATGTCAAAGAGCACCTCACAAAAGTGATAACAGTATCACGCAAACAATAATAATAATCACCCCTGGGGCATGAAATTAGTACTTACTAGACTTGTGCATTTGTATTCGGGTGAACATGAAAACGTTTTCGTTGTTCAGCCCGAATACCGAACATACGAACATGGCGGCGGCAAAACGTATACGAAGACATACAACACGAACAATCTTCATGTTTGTCTTCATTTACTAATCTCCCTGGTCCCTTCCCCATCTAGCCTACCTTATCTAAGCAGCATCGCAGGGGTTAAAGAGAGCAGAAATCCGTAGGTTGGCCGTCAGGGCTGTGCGAACGACTCTACTGGTCACGTGCAGGGTTGATGCTAGAGGAGGCCCCTGCCAGCGACCAGAGGTCACCCCCGGCCAGGTTGCAGCACCAGGATTTTAAAAGTCTGTACGAGCGGCTCTATTGGTCATCGGTAGGGGGCTCATTGGTTTATGGCAGAGGAGGCCCCTGCCGGCGACCAATAGAGTGGCTCGTACGGACATTTAAAATCCTGGTGCCAAAGTGTGTACCGCGTTAACCCCGTATTAACCCCTTCCACCAAAAACGAAGGAAAAAAAACGAACAAGAAGAATGTACACAAATATTCGCCCAAACCGAACACAGGAATGGGCGAATATTCCTGGAATACGAAGATTTTTTTCCCCCGCGAAGACAAACACGAAGACGAACGCGAAGAGTTGGCCGGCGCCCAAGTCTAGTACTTACTTATCTGCACTCAGAATGAGCCATTGGTGTACACAATGCATATTTTCAGTAATTAAATATTTTACAGATTTCATTAAAACAGGTTAAGAACAATTTCAAAGTGCCCACTTCTGCTCTGTGGGTGACTGTCAGCCAAGTATGTGCCACTTGCCCAGCCACACTACTGGACACATGTGTTTTTTGCCATTAGCAGATTAGGAGAAGACTGAGTCAGTGTGGTGTTCCTCCATCTTGCCGGACCCTGATTGCCACCCTTGTCAAAGGTCCCATGGACCCAATTGGACCCATGTAAGAGCTGGCTCTATTTGGCCTCCCAGGAATGTATGGACCTGGGGCAGGTGCCCCCTTTGCCCCACATTAAAGACAGCCTTGTGTATCCATCTACTCCCAGGCCAAGTTTTAGGGAACAGAGTGAGCTCTGACTAGTAATTCAGCCTCCTCCTTCACTTGCTGCTTTGTCCTCCCTTCCCCCTGGTCTCCATGTTACATGGATGATGTGCCCAGTCAAAGGCTGTGCAGAAGCTTGTACCCTGCTGGTGAGAAGACTGCAGTCTCTAGACTACCAAGGAAGTGTCATGAAGTACAACAGTTTATAGCAACTCTAGGTCAATATAGAGTAGCTCAAGTACCTAGGTTTTTCCATCCCTGTGTTGTGTGCTATATGCATATGTGGGAACACAAGATTGTTGCCCCGGAACCTGGGTCTTAGGGGGAAGGGGTAAAATATCAGGGTCATACAGCCTGGAGCTGACTCATTTATATGTGGATCTGATGACATGTAAGACTCCTAATTAGTGCTTCTCCTACCAGTATGTCAAGTTTGTGTAAGTATGTGTGTGAGTGTTTACATAAATATGTGTGCCATATATGGTGCAGTATGGTGATAATCGAAGTTGATGGACATTATGGTGGGGAAGAATGATGATGATGGTGGGGATATGAATATGGTGGTTGTGGTGGGGCATGGGAATGAATTATAATGTGGGTGGGTATGATGATGGTCAGGAGCAGCTCAACACATACACACATACACATACACATACATACATACCCACTCTAACATAATAAACTCATAAAGAATAATTAATAAGTTGAACTTGAATGTTCCTTCAAACTTATGTGCAAAGTCCTGCTTAAAAGAATAAACCAGATAGGGTTAAGTCCTAGCATGGACCACGCCAATCAAATTGAGAGTATTTACATAAAACAGTGGAAAAAAATATGCTTAACTCCAACTGTGATCTCTCACGCGATAATGTTCTGAGTGACAGCTGCCCTTATTAAAGAGATCATAAGCAGGCAACAGCTATCTGGGGAAAGTTACGATCATTTACAAGTCAAGTCCAGTGACAGACGGGACATATTTAACCAATATAACATTGCTGTCCGTAAACAGATGTCATGTCTTCAAATCTAAAATAGGATTCCAGAAGTATCCAAATATTCTAAATGAACGATGGCTCAAAAAAAAGGGAATACAAAATAACAGACAATATAGACCCAGCCTAAAAAGACGGGTTACATGTTTTTTTTTATGTTATATGTTATAGTATTATTCAGTTGAATTATTAGCCAAAAAATATTTTTTGCATTAAATTGGAGAAAAACGTGAATACATACACCTAAATTTACTTTAGATATGGTTACTATCATTACTTTAGATATGGTTAATATCAGCGTCGTAAATAGCCTACAGTTTTTATTTTGTAACGATCTAAATGGCTGTGTTCTATACCTGTTCTGCCGTTGTACCCAACTAATCAGTGCTAATACATAATCACTATCTAGCTTCGTTAGACTCTGTCTGTGGGGATGAAAACATTGTGCGCTGCATGTGATATCATTAAAGGTTTTTCCTTCCCTACCTCCAAATCATCAGAAAAACAAGTTATTAAAAATGTGTTAGAAGCTTGTAGCGCTTCATGTTTTGCTCTATCATTAGAGACAGGTAAATGTCTCTTCATCCTCAAATTCACACAATGTTCTCTCAAATTACAAATGATTTCCCTTGCAGTTGGGGTCTTTAAAGGGACAGTCATGGCATTTATTTTACATTAGGCATTTCCTTTAATCTATCAGCATCTCCAGTCCCTTCCAAGAGCTGAAGAAGAGTTATCTGGAAGATATCCTTTTGGCTTGAAAGGCTATTCGTCTGAACACTGCCGCTAGTGATGAATGCAATATCACATGAAACATGTGCCCCCAATACCAAAGCATATGCATGCAGATAGTACGCTAGAGCTGCTGCTTGCCTGGAGACACCATTCTTTTAGCAGTCAGATAGGGATTAATGAAGCAAACATTTACTTATAAACTCCCAGAGGTAAATACCCATTCATTTCCTCATCTATTGCATCACACAACCAAAAGATGTAAGACATTGCAAGATCCAGAGACGGCTATCGGGAGGGACACTTCCACTAACACGTACATCCAGACACTCACACTAACATACCTATATTTACACAAACACACACACCTAGGCACACAGACTAACTCAGACACTAGATACACATACTAATACACCCAGACACTCACAATAAAAGGCACACACACTAATACAAACACACAGCCATACCAATGTAACCAGACACTCACACTAACACAAACTCCCAGACACACAAACTAACACTTAGCCAGACACTCACATTAACAGACATTTATCCAAACACATACACTAAAATATCAAGACACACTACCATACCCTCACACACACTACCATACCCTCACACACACGCTAACATACCCACGTAGATGCTAACACACCTAGACACACAAACATACCTAGTTTATCTTCAATGCAGCTCATACACAGTGGCGTTGCGTGACCCCACTGAACCTTGCCTCCTCCATCCGTGTCTTACATTTTTTTTGCCGCTAATGTCCCAGCCCTCGGGATCTATATAATTTGGGGCTCCAATAGCAATTCGAAGGCTGGAGTGTGTAGACTGGGTATGCCCGGCCCTATGTTACATCAACAAACAGCTGCTGGCCTTTAAGTGCCAAGCCCACCCTATCATCGTCAGTCCGGACCTTGCTAGATCAATATTTTATCCATAATTAAGTTATGACTATCTGCTTTTGGTTCATTTATGTGTTTTTCATATCACTGAAAACTTATTTAATTGTCTTTCATATTTTAATTGCAAGAACACAAGGCTATTTAGTTGCATTTTAAAACAAAGTATCGATTCTCAGTATTGTTAAATCTAAAGTAAAGGTAATTGTTAATAGCTTTAGTAACTTTCCGTAACCATTGAAATGACATTTTATGTTTGAACTACCTGTTTGCCAGTCTCAGAAGTAAAATATGAATCGCAAAGATGTCATTTGATCCCTTACAGAGTATAATAAAAGGTAATCATAAAACAGATGAGCTGGTATCAATTCAGCTACTTACATCTGTTGCTAAACCCCTAAACACGCAGTAAGGGTATCGAAGCACACAGTACTGATGTAGGCCCTGGGTTGTGCAAATTTTTATGTTTGCCATTTGAAATCTTATAAAGCTTTGTTGCTGTAAGGAAATCAGATTAACAATAATCAAAAGAGGATCAAGTTCCGAATTAGAGTTGTATAATACATTTTTCAATATAATGAGCATACTTGGCCCAGAGGACCCTTTCTTCTGGTGGTTTGTCTGTGACCAAAGGGCAGGGATAGCTTCATGTAGGGGTGGAACTTGCCCCGTTATATATATTTGGAGGAGCGGGGAATGGGTGGGGAGTGGGGATAACCAAACACTGCTCCCCTCCCAGGAAGTTCTAGATGTTAGACTTGTGCATTCGTACGTATTTTAATGTTAATGAAATTTGTCAATCTTATTAAGTCATACAAATGTCCATAAACGAGGAGGGACCCCCAAGAAAGAAACTAAATTGAAGCAAAGAGCTCCAAATTTTCATTTACATGTCATTTTTTTTTTCTATTTCACTATATCTCACTCATGCTCTCAACACTCTCTCTTACGCTCTCTCTCACGCTCTATCTCCCTACCTTCTCCGACCATCACTTCAAAGTCCCCATCTCCTTTTCTTCAGCGCCACTTTCTTCTTTCTTCTCCCCATTATCCTGACCTCCTGGATCACTTACACCAAAGGGTTGAGCCTCTGCGCACACTCTCTCCCCCCCGATTGGAGGACAGGGGGAGAGTCTGTCACTTAAAACAAACTTGATATTAAATATTGTGGAAAGCTTTACTGCTTAAGCTTATAGCTTAATAAGAAACCCCACCATTCAATTGAGATACCCAAATAACCACGAATAGTAGATAAGGGTATTGGCCCCATCTTTACTTAAACATTTAACAACCAACCAGGCGCTCCAACCTATTGCTGCCAGATCACTCCGAGTAGGCATGTTCTCACATAAAAACACCACAATCTCTCATCTTATGGTGATACTGGTGTTACTTGTGTCACATAACAAAAATGACATATCATTACATCAACCAGGTATCCTTGATAAGCCCCCCTTGTAACAACGCTGCACCCCAGCAGCAAAAAGCCATTGTTAATCCTGACTAGACCAGCACAGACCAGCACTCATGCTCCTCTTCCCCATGGGGTCTAGGGGGTCTTTCCAAGAAAAACGGAGGCAACTCTAGCCGCGGTATTCAACTGGGATGTCCAACAAGCTCATACAAGTGTGATGTCGGTTGTCATCATAATTTGTACTTGCTGTGGAGTCAACTCCTCACCATTAGTGTCTGACAGTCCTTCACGGTAATCCAAACTCCACAGGCAGCACAGGTTACGACACCAGTGGAGGAGCTCGGGCTGCTACAAATCAAATAAGTCTAATACAGAATTTTCTCCAGGCTAGGTCATACTCTTTGCAAAATAATTAATATGCCATAACTTTTTTTTTTGAGATAAATACTAATAAGTACATTTTGTAGAAAAGATAATTAGAAATTCTTTGCACATACCATTTATTCTGCAGCGAAAGTAATTAGAAGCATGAAGTGTTTGAAGAAAAAAAAACCACATTCTTCAGGAGAATGGGTAATCTTGGAACCTAAAAAAAAATCTAAGAACTGTTTAAAGAGAATAAAACAGTGACAATTTAGCAGATTCAAGATCAATATGATGAAAAGATGAAATGCAGAACTGATTGTAGTGGTTATTATTATTCACTTTATTAGTTTTTAGATTATCTTCTAACATTAATTAAATGCAATTTCTTGGGAAAAAAATACATTTTGGAAAGAATTAAGATGTGATTCCGTATAGTGCTTTGATCAATTACTTAGTACATTTCAGATATGCTACATTGATCCTTTAAGTGCCGTCACTGAGAGTATAGCAGAAGTCAGGAAAATGCCAGTCCAGGATATCTCTTAATATGTAATATGCAATTATATTGCTTTTCAACTATGCTTTTCCGCTAGTATCAAACAATAACTCACATTTGATGCTCAATATCTCATATTAAAATTGATTAAATGAGGACTATAGTTAAATTATGTTTTCCCAGTGTTAAGCCACAAGAAGAATTTACAATATTTGCATAGAATTTTAATAAATGGTGATATGGAGAAAATGCTTTTCTACATACTGCTCTTTACCAGTTAATTTCTCTTAATTCTGTTAATAAAGTAGTCATATAGTGGTGTTGTAATCCATTGCACAAAGTTCTAAAAAATGAAGGGTTAAACAGATATTTAAACTTCTTGCATTTTCCATAATTATGTACTTGTGACATGATTCAATTACCAGCAAAATTATACAAATTATCTTCTTCCATTATTATTATTATATTTTATTTATATAGCGCCAACAATTTACGCAGCACTTAATACAATACATATATTTAAGGGGTATGACAAGACAAGAATTGTCAGACTAAGACAAACCGATACATTAGGTGGAGAGAACCCTGCTCGGAAGCCTACAATATTGAGCAAATGACAAACATAAGTCATAGAGAAAGGGTGAGAGGTAGTGTGGTGGTTGTATCAATGACAAGGAGGTTCTAGCAGCTAAGATGGTGCAGCTTCTCTGAAGAAGTGAGTTTTGAGATGTTTCTTGAATGTTGGGAGGGAGGGGGAATGCTGAAGGTTCGGTGGGAGTAGATTCCAGAGATATGGGGCAGCCCGAGTGAAATCTTGTAGACGAGAAAAGGAAGAGGTGATAAGCGAGGAGGAGAGCCTTAGCCCATGGGAAGAACATAGGGATCGAGTAGGAGAGTATTTGCTTATGAGGGCAGAAATGTATGGATAAGCAGTGTTATGGAGGCTCTTATATGTTAGCACCAGGATTTAAAATTTAATTCTAAAGGTAATTGGGAGCCAGTGGAGGGTTTCACAGAGTGGGGAAGCAGAAGAGGAGCGACGTGCAAGGAAGATAAGCCTAGCAGCAGCATTTAGGACGAACTGTAGAGCAGAGAGTTGAGACAGTGGAATGCCAACCAGAAGGGTGTTACAGTAGTTAAGACGGGAAACGATAAGTGAATGAACCAGAGTTTTTGTGGCAGGATCTGGCGAGAGACTGAATGTGAAGGATGAAGGAAAGGTCAACGATGACCCCAAGGCATTGGGCCTGGTTAATAGGAGAGATAGTCGTGTTGTTAATGGTGATAGAGAATTCAGGTAGGGGAGTAGAGATGGAAGGAGGGGAGAAAATGAGTTCAGTTTTAGAAAGATTAAGCTTCAGGTAGTGTTGTGACATCCATGAAGAAATAGCAGACATGAGAGATGGAGAGAGATCCGGAGAAGACAGGTAGATTTGGGTATCATCTGCATATAGATGATACTGGAGGCCAAATCAGTTGATTAGTTTGCCAAGAGATGAAGTATAAAGAGAGAACCGCAGAGGGCCAAGGACTGAACGCTGGGGGACACCAACCGAAAGTGGAACGGTTAGACAAATATGAGGAGATCCAGGAGAGAGCTGTATCTCGAATGCCTATAGAAGCAAGTGGGTCAAGAAGAAGGTAGTGGTCAACAGTATCAAAAGCAGCAGAGAGATCCAATAGTATTAAAATGGAGAAGTGACCTTTTGCTTTGGCAGAGATCAAGTTATTGGAGACTTTTGTCAGAGCTGTTTCAGTAGAGTGAAAGAGTTTGAGTGGTGGTGGGTAGTTTAGGAGGGGGTTGTAAAGAAGAGAGGTCTTGTCTAATAGTCCCGATCTTGTCTTTGAAGTGGGTAGCAAGATCTTGGGCAGTGAGAGAGGTTTGTGGTGTGGGTATGGAGGGACAGAGAAGAGAGTTGAAGCAACACATCAGCTATAAAAAGAAAAAGGAAAACACTATGACACAATGTGACACAAATATTGAAGGAGAAGGTAGCATTTAGGAACTATAAGCGGACTCAAGATGGAGAAGGAGATAGCAAATATAAAGCTAAACTTAAGGAGGCAAAATGCATTGTTTTATAAGTTAAAACACACACAAAGGAGAAACTGTTGACATAAAAAGGAAGATAAAACCTTATTTTATATTTATAAGTGAAAGGAGAGTACACAAGGAGTCAGCATTAAAGACAAACGAACAGAGCTATATAAATAAGGATAAAAATCTTGCCAAAAGCATTACTTTTTTCTTCTTTTATAGCGGAAGATGAAAGGAAGGGACCTCCATTAGAAAGGACCAACAGGGAATCATATACATCCTGTATGTTTACAGAGGAAACAGACAAATTGATAAGACCTTATGGGATAGACCCAAAGAGCTTCAGAGCGTAGTAGCAAAACTATTAGGTTTTTGTAATTTTCTGAAGCTTGCAGGATCTCCACTTGTGGATAAAGGAACTAGATTGGTACAAAGCCATAAAACATGATGTCACAATAAAACAACAACAAATTGAAACCCATTTTGTGTTTAAGTGTTGAGTCAAATTGGAGAGGTTATGAGATAAATAGAGAGGAGAAAGGAGTAAGTATGACAGAGATTAGTGAAAGGAAGAATGTGTGAGTGTAACTCATCATGTCAGTTTGTCAGGGTATATAGTGTGGTTTATGTGGTGCAATGGCCATCATATAATACAAGTGAAACCGAAGAAATATCTTTTATCTCAGTACAATGGACCCCATGTGGAAGCCTTTAGGCTTAGGCATCACACAAACCAAGATAATGCGTTCCCAATATGTAAACTCTTTCTATATTTTGCCTCCAGCATAGAAGTATGATGGAGTGTGCCTCCAGCCGGTCAGAGGTCAGGTCTAGTCATGTAAAGTGCATGAGAATCTCTGACAAATATGTAACAATTTTTTTTGCAGTCTCTCCAGATGGGCATAAAAATACTGGGTTCTTCACTGCGTCTGCAGCACAGCTCAGATGTATGTGAAAGCCTTTTTTTGCAGAATACTGCCAGGGAGCAGAGTGGGGCAATTGCCCCAGACGACACTTTTGAAGAGGCAGCACTTTGCCGCCAGGGCCGGATTAACGTAGGGGCTGATGGAGCTGCAGCTCCAGGCCTCTACCCGAAAATAGGCCCAGTCAGGGCTGGACTGACTGGGCCTATGCGTGACTGATGCGGGGCCTTCTTTAAGGCAGGCCAAAAGGGGCAGCTGCCACTTGAGCCCTCAGCAACAGAAAAAATAAACACAAAAAAATTATTTATTTTTTAAAAAAATTTATAGCTTATATTATTGTCCCCAAGTAATCGATAACATTATACAAGCTATTAAGACAATTTCAATGTAAATTATGTTTTCTCCAAAACATATACATTATGTATTAGCTATGACTCAACAGTGTTATATGTATGCAATTAAACATGGAATTTTCGAAACACATAGCAAATATCAATAATGCTGGATTTTAATTAAAACTAATTTAGAAAAATAAGCATAATGGATTAAATTTGTTATGTATGAATGAAACTGTTATGAATACAATGAGACAAATAGCAGTGGAAGCTGTAATGCTTTTCAAAATGATTCGCTCTAAAAAGTCAGGAAAGTAGTATTTTATTTTTAAATGGCAAATACACTAATTTCCTGTGGCACACGTCTAAGGTGCACAAATGATATAGGTGGATAGATAAATTAGATTACATAGGCTTATTTATTGTACTAAATCGTAAAGACTATAGTGTAAGCTAGAATTGGGCGCCGGCCAACTTTTCGTGTTCATCTTTGCGGGAGAAAAAAAATCTTCGTATTCCACGAATATTCGCCCGTTCCTGAGTTCGGTTTGGGCAAATAATGGTGTACAATCTTCATGATCGTTTTTTTCTTCATTTTTTGCTGTTTTTTTCAGAAGGGGTTAATACGGGGTTAACCTACTGATAAATAGTAAAGGTACAAAATAGTAAAGGGGTTAGAGAGTGAATGAACAGAATCAAAAATGAGCTCATGATGTATTGAAGCCTTTCTGAGTTGATAGAACGTTTCTCTTTGCCATCTTCTGAGATATTTACATACCTAAGGATTAAGAATCTCATTAAACAAAAAAGTATAGTAAATCATATTGAAATTGATCATTGGTTGTCTACACATAAGACACATAAACAAATCTCAAATACGAATGAATTATTGATATCCTTGGATAATGACAAAGAAGATTCTCCAATATCAGAATGGGAAATAGACTTAAATGTTAATAACGAATTGGAGAATTGGCGACAGGCTTTCCAACTAACTAAGAAAAATGTCCATTCGAACAATCTCATAGAGATATATATAAAAATAGTTTATCGATGGTACTTAGTCCCTAGCAGACTTAGTAAGATCAGCCATACAAATTCTAATAGATGTTGTCAATGTCATGCAGCTATTGGAACATTTATCCATATGTATTGGGACTGTTCCGAACTATTTAATCTTAAAGAAAATATCGTCCAATTATTAATCTCGCTGTTCCATTTTCAGGAAAAGTTAGATCCACAATTGTTCTTATTTCATATTGGAATGGAAAAATTATTGGTTTCCCAGAGGATATTGATTATGACTATGATTATCAAACAAATCAACTATCAATATAAAATGGAAAAAGGATATTTTCATAAGCAAAAGAATCTTGATAAATTTAATAAGATATGGCAACCATGGAAATTATACCTAGAAGATGACACTAATGATTATCTAAGCCCTGGAGAATTGTAAAATTTTTGCCCTGTACATAATCAGTAATTTATCTATAATTATTGAATTTTATTCCTGGTTTACCCTTCTCTCCCGAAGTTAAGAATGAGGTGTGAGAGTTGATTGAGTGGATTTATAAAAATTAGAAGATAACAAAAGACCGTAATATCAGACATGTATAAGCCTTGAGTAATAATATGAATAAAATATGGAATATATACAGTAAGATTGACATTATAAAATCTTGTTATATAGGATCTGATTGGAAATATATGGTCTGTTCTGAAACTGTGAAATTATAAAATTGTATATTTTTAAAAAAATAAAAGATAATTAAAAAAAAAAGAATAAAAAATGAGCATCAAGAGGTAATGATTGGGATGGTTTAACCCTTTAATAAGAAATGCTTATAAAAATACCATTTAGTTCATGTATTTTAAGAAAATGTTGAAAATGGATATTTTTTATGCAGTGATTTATTAGAAACAAAAAGTGAATTGGAAAAGAACCAAAAAGGGAATTGGAAAAGCAAAATCTATTCTTCCAAGGACTATCCTCCCCTTCCCCCTATCATACATCTTATTAAAATGTCCAGCAATAAACCAGGTGACTTTCTGACCTTGAAAATGTTCCAGCGCTATTCTGAGTTTGGCAGATAGTTCTACTAAGCAAATGTGAATGAGGATATCACTCATAACGTTATGAAAAAGATACGTTTTCCAGCATTTGTAGAAACAAAAAAGGTACATAAAACATATTTTTCTATGATAGGCACCGGCTTGAAACTAAAGTAGCAATACAAATATTTTGTTGATTGAAAGTATAATTTTTCTTTTTCTTAAAGAAAAGGCTCATTACCCCATATAAGCCAATCTCTTTTTAATTTTTACATTGCTTCACAGATCACAAATAATTAATATAAATATAAATAAAACCCACATAATAAACCTATAGCAGCAGTTAGGCCCATACTGGCCATTTGACTGAAGGAGCTTTACACTTACTTTTTTTTTTTTTTTCTTTAATCATATTTATTTAATTTTCAGTATACCATAACAAAACATAATTTACAATAACCAATACAAACAACAAAGTACAATCATAAACATATATACAAAAAAAAAAAAAAAAAAAAAAAAAAAAAAAAAGAAGCCTGGTAAGAGGCAAGCCCCCAATTTAGCTTTTGCATATCTCCTGGATCTTTTTAATCCAGTCCATACATATATCTGATTTTCTTTTATGTGCTCTACTTATCCAACTCATACCTTTTTCCATTTGGAGCTGAAACAATAGTTGTCTTTCTAATAATACCTTATTTATAGATTTGTAATCCTTCCATGATCGTGCAATTAAAATTTTTGTAGCCGCAAACACATGTATTATTATTACTTTTCTTTCCAAAGATAGGGTTGACGGAAATATATGGAGCAGAGCGGTCTTCATATTTTTTTGTATTCTTATATTATCTATCTTTTCCAATAATTCATATGCAGCATTCCATAGGGAACTTATTTCTTTACAACACCACCAGATATGCTTATAATCCCCTTTTTCCTTATTGCACCTCCAACAAATGTCCGATGCGTTTACATATATAATTCTCAATTTTGTGGGTGTTAAATACCAGCGGTGTATGAGTTTAAAATAATTTTCCCTTAATGCTATAGAGTGTATAATATCGTACGTACACTTTATTGCATTGTTCCATTCTTGTTGTTGTATCTCTACTCCTAAATCTCTTGACCATCTTCCCAAAAAATTTTTGGGCTCAATTTCATCAATAGTTCTAATCAAATCAAGGGTTTTAGCCAAAACTTTTTTTATACTACCTCTGTTAAATATGTCTTCCAATTTCTTCTTAGTAGATTTATCACCCTTAAAACGTACTTGACTCAGAAACGATTTAACTCTTAAGTATGTAAATATTTCTGAATTAGGTAAATTATATTCCATAACTAATTGGTTAAAAAGTTTAATTTTTTCTTTATATAGAACATCTTCTATACCTGTAATTCCTGCATCTCTCCAATTTTTAAGGTTTATATTAGATATATTATTCTCTATATGGTCAAGGTCGGCATTATCTAGGATCCTATCATGAAGGTTAAGTTTTTTTTTAATACGTTTCCATTCTCCCAAAATATCTTTAACTATATGATTTTTTGAATCCTTAGGATCAT
The DNA here is from genome assembly GCF_027358695.1 of Spea bombifrons. Classification (NCBI taxonomy): domain Eukaryota; kingdom Metazoa; phylum Chordata; class Amphibia; order Anura; family Pelobatidae; genus Spea; species Spea bombifrons. The sequence goes on from NC_071088.1 coordinate 128,272,196, forward strand.
ATTTCGTCATTCTTTCAATCTGCCAAATATATAGACATAAATTGTCATTATTTGTCATCAATTTTTCTAACTTAGCCCAGGGTTGGTCCCTGTTTTGAACTTGCATATTATATATATGAAATATAAGGCAGGCCTCGTATATGCTTTCTACTCTAGGGTAGTTCAAACCCCCCTTATTCATTTTTTTTGTCAAGTACTTTATTCCTAGTCTAAGTCGTTTCCCATTATTAATAAATTTATTAAAACTAGATTGAACCATGTGTAACCAAACTCTTGGAATTTTCAAGGGTACATGTCTGAAGAAATATAACCATTTTGGGAGGATATATGCATTTATTACATTTATTCTCCCTATCCATGATAACATCATATTTCTCCATTCTTTTAATGAATGGTTAGTTTCGGATAGGAGAGTATAAAAATTTTTTTCTACCATATCCTCAGCTTTTGCTGTGATAATTACTCCTAAGTAAATAAAATCTGATTCTTTCCATTTAAAATTATAATCTTGTTGAATTATTTTTTTAGTATATGCTTTTACATTTAACGGAAGAATTACAGATTTTTCTATATTTATTTTATAATTAGAAACAGCTGAATATTTTTTTATTGTAAGCATTAAATTCTTGATTGATTTGTCAGGTTCTTCTACTGTTATGAGCACATCATCAGCGTAAAGACATATTTTTAGTTCTTCTTGTAGAAAGCGAAGCCCTTTAATTTTTTCATTGAATCTTATAGCTATAGCTAATAGCTCTATATTCATTATATACAGCAGAGGAGATAAAGGGCAACCTTGTCGAGTCCCGTTTTTAAGGTCAAACCAATCTGCTTTGATATTTTGGCCAATTGTTCTTGCCGTTAGATTTGAATATAAAGCTCGAATAGCGGACACAACTTGGCCATTAAATCCATATGCGTTTAACGATTGGAACATAAAGTCCCAATTTACCCGGTCGAAGGCCTTCTCGGCATCCAGTGCTAATAGGCATAATGGTATTTTCTCTACATTTGCATAATCTAATGTATCGATGGTACGTCTGACATTATTATATGCCTGTCTTTCAGAGATAAAACCTATCTGATCCGGGTGAATTATAAATGGTATTACTGATTTTAATCTCTCTGCCCAAATAGTAGCATAAATCTTCATATCAACATTGATCAATGAAATGGGCCTGTAGCTTCTTACATCCTCTGGTTTTTTATCGTTCTTTAATATTGGAAGTATATTAGCTCTAAGAAGTTCTTCCGGGGCCATCCCTTGTATACTAATTTCATTGAACATATCAGTTAGTATCCTACTAATATTACCAACCAAATTTTTATAAAAATCTCCAGTGAAACCGTCTGGTCCTGGGCTTTTTTGGTTTTTAAGCTTTTGTATAGCTTTTACTACCTCTGCTTCATCAATAGGTCTGTTTAATTCTATAAGTTGTTCCTTGTTAATCTTTGGAATGGGTAACTCTTGTAAGTATTTTTTTATCTCTTCCAAGGTTGCGTTATTCTCTAAATTATATAATAATTTATAGTATTCATTGAATATCTTCCCAATGGCCTCTGGGGTCATATAAATTTTTTCTTTTTCTATTATTTTATAAATTCGTTCTTTTGCTACTTTTTTTTTTAATCTATTTGATAGACTTTTATCTACTCTATTGTTCGTGAAATATAAATTTTGTTTCAGTCTTTCTAGATTTTTATTAGTTTTCTCCATTTCCAATTCATTTATTCTTTTCTTTGTTTGACTTATATTATCGGATCTAAATTTAGTTGGTGACCTTTTATTTTGTATCTCCAATTCTTCTAATTTTATATAGAGAGAGGATAAATCCATACCCCTTTTTTTATTTTCTCTCGCCCCTATTTTAATCAAATGTCCCCTAATGACACATTTATATGCACACCAAAGAGTTGTGCGTAATATTTGTTTATCGTCATTCTCTTGGAAGTACAAATTAGTAATTTCTTTTACATATTCTAGGTGACTCTGCTGTCTCAAAAGGGCTGGATTTAATCTCCATTCTCTCCTCATATAGTGTCGCTTTTTTGAATATACCTCCCATATGTTTGCATTATGATCCGACCACACAATATTTTTAATTAGCACTTTCTTGATACGTTCAACTAAATATTTATTGCCCACAATCAAATCAATACGTGCATATGATACTTGCGGTGCAGAGAAATGTGTAAACTCCTTAGTCGATGGGTTAAATATTCTCCATATATCAAATAGTTGATTTTTTTTCAGAAAATTTGTCAATAATTTAGCTGTTTTTATCACTCTATTATCGACTAATTTGTCTCTCCTTATCATCTTATCCATCGTTACATCGGGGATACAATTAAAGTCTCCCGCCATTATAATTTTACCCTTGGCATATTTCTCAATCTTCGTAATTAGTTTTTCCAAGAAAGTCACTGGATTATTATTCGGTGCATACACGTTAATTAAAGTAAAAAATTCATTCTGTATTACACACACCAAAATTATATATCTAGCATCTTCATCAATCTCCTGGAATATAATATCTGCATTAATGCTAGATGTAAACAGTATTGCCACACCCCTTTTTTTTTTTTCTACTAAGGAGGCAGATATCACGTTAGATATATTTTTACCTTTAATATGACTTTCTTTTGATTTAAGCCAGTGAGTTTCTTGTATAAAGCAAATATCGATTTTTTCTCTCTTTATCAATTTTAGTAACTCCACCCTTTTGTATGGACTGTTTAAACCTTGTGTATTCAATGCTAAGAAACGTACCATCTCATTTTACATTTTGGCTGCACAAGTACCAGGCTTCGACATCTAACATCAAACTGACAGAAAAATATCAAAAAAAACCAAAAAACTAACACCGTATACATAAAAAACATACAATCAGAACATAAATACATTATGCTCTTCTTTGTGTTCAGCTCAGACAACCTATCTGAGTGACACCTAGAGGTCCTACCCATCATCCTGGACCTTTTAACATAGAACCACATACGCTAATGTGGCTTACCTAACTAAGATGAGCTAAAAAAAAGATTCGCGGGCAAACGGTACCATAAAAGAAGAGAAAAAAAAAAAAAAAAAAAAAAAAAAAAAAAATAATAATTACTGTGTTAAAGAATGAGCTAATCATGTGTGTACACCTAGTGAAACAATATAAGATATACTAGGTAATTTATAATATAAACTTGTGTATTAATAAATATAGTACTAATAATATAGCCTATTATTGGGCAATAATCCCACAAATTTCATATAGTGTAAGAAAAAAAAAAAAAAAAAAAAAAAAAAAAAAAACATTAAGTCTTGTGTATATGCCTATTAAGGCTATTAAGGCTACTATGCCTAATGTATATTATGTGCAGAAAGATTTAACTAAGTAAATATGTGTTACAATAATGCCATAATCAAAACCTCACATTAGTGAATTAAAACATAATAATAATTAGTGTGTATAAAAATGTGGTGCTTATTGATACAGTCTTTTATTGGGCTGTATTCCCATTCAGCAACTAGTGTTGTACAAAAAAAATAATTAATTTTATCGTGAAAATGTGATTTGCCAGATACGGCAGTGTAACATAGACAAAAATGTCTATTATATTTCCTATAATGGATTGTGTTGATAAAAGAAAAAAAAAAAACAAAAAAAAAAAAAAAAAAAAAAAAACATTAAATCATGTGTATATACCTAGTGAGGCTGTTAAGGCTGCTATGCCTAATGTGTATTATGTGCAGAAGATTAACTAAGTGAATATGTGTGGAAATAGTACAATAATCGAAACCCCCCGTTAGTGAATTAAAACGTATTAATAATTATTGTGTAAAAAAGTGTAGTACTTATTGATACAGTTTTTTTTTTTTTTTTTTTTTATTGGGCTATATTCCCAATAAGCAACTGATATTATACAAAAACAGTAATTAAATTTGACGTAAAGTATAATTTGCCAAATACGGCAGTGAAGCATAGACAGAAATGTCTTTTATATCTCCTATAATAGGTTGTATTAAAAAAAAAAAAAAAAAAAAAAAAAAAAAAATTCGCAAGGGGTGCATCACTATACATCTACTCCACTTCCCCAGTGTTAAATTCATTTCATTTACCACTATTACAACTACACTTGATTGGGGAAGTCCATTATATATTTTATCCTTCTGAAAGAGTCTTTAACTTATTACAGTATATCTACATGGTTCTCTTCCTAGTACCAGAAATATTTTTGGTCTTCCACCATTCTTGTGCTTTTTCAGGGGAATCCATAATATATATTTGACCTTCTAAAAATATCTTCAATTTTGTTGGAAAACCCCATACATATCGTATATTATTGTCTCTAAGTAACTTAGTGATATCTCTATATTGGATTCTTTGCTGGCGGGTTTTCCGTGATAGATCTTGGTAGAAAATTAGGTTTTTAAATCGATCGTCTTTAGATTTATGCTGTCTTGAAGTTGAATAAATATATTGTCGGCTTCTAAAAGTTGTAAATTGAATGATCACATCTCTAGGGTCCTCAGGTGGAATAGATTTAGGTTTCTGTATCCTATATACTTTATCAATCACTTTGTCAGATTGCTTTTCTTTCAAACCCATCTCTTGAAAAAGAAGTGAGAGCGTTGAATTCAAGTCTTTTATCATTATTTTTTCAGATAGTCCCCTGATTCTTAAGTTTTTACTCCGGAATTTGTTTTCAGCCTCTTCTAGTTTATTTTCCAGAAAGGATATTTTATCTTCCAGTGAACTCATAGTGCCTTTAATTTGATTTTGTTCAACATTAATTTCTTCATATTTTTTCTCCACGCCAGTAAGACGTTCAGCAATACTTGCTATGTCTGTTTTTATGTCCGAAAAGTAACTTTTCAATTCATACTTTATTTGTTTGAGTTGATTTTCCGCACAGGTTTGAATACATGATTGCAGATATTCCTGAGTAATTAATCCTTCTTGGTTTGTATTAACTTTCGATGAGTTCTCTTTATTACTAATCTCATCTATTTCTTCCACTGGTTCTATTATTGGCATTAAGGTACTCTGGTCTAGATCATCAGAGGTCTGATCCAGATTTTTTTTCTTTTGGGGGACTGGTGAAAATAAAGCAACCAACTTTTTTTCTTTCTTATTCTCTTGTTCATTCTTTCTTTCTCTCTTCTTTTCCTCGGCTGTTTTCCTTTGAGACATCTTTGTTTTATTTTTTCGGCAGTATATTGCTTTAGTGTATTGCTTTAGTGTAAGATTCCTTAATCCTTAATTCCTTAATCCTTATCACTTCCTTTTAATTCTCTCTGTAAGTTTGTAACTGTGTCTGCCTTTAGTCAGCATGAAGTCCAATTTATATTTTATGCATCACTTTCCTCTAGCCAATATTCATTACTTCATAATTTCATACTCGACTGGGAATGAACGTGATGACGTGAGACGCTAGGAGGGCGGAGCGTCGAAAGTTCGCGGGCAAACGGAGGCAACGGGTGCATCGCCGGTACATCGCTGACATCGCTGACGAAAATGCCGAAAATGCCGATGAAACGGTGAAACGGCTGCGGCGGACTGCAGGCTGGGTAATGGCCGGATAACGGACAAAATAAAAGATAAAAGAAGACGATACGGCGCGCTACCGGCTACCGGCTAAGCACGAAAAAAAAAAAAAAAAAAAACATATACATATAACTACTTGATGCTGGTCATAGATACCGGAGGTGCCTGAAGAAAAAGAAAAGAAGAGTATGGTGATATATAAAGAGGGAACTCGCTGGAAAAGTTAAAATATTTGTGTGACGCGATAAATCCCGTGTTTTCTTCTACCATCTCCATATACTCGAATGTGATTAACCCCCCCCACGACGGAAGCGAAAAAAAAAAAAGAGAAAAGAAATTTCTATTTGCGGCAACGCTATAAATAAGGCGACTGGGAAGATCTTGATTTTGCCTCTTGGAAACGAGAGATACGAAACGAAACGGCCGGCTTACAAGCGCTGGTGAGACTATAATACGTTTTTTTTCTTTTTTTATTAATTTATGACTGTGAATGAAATGGTGCCAAGGTGGGGAGGTGATTGCTAGAGATTAATTGTGCCAATGCTACTCGCTTTACACTTACTTTTACTGCTGGTTCAGCAGCAGACCCCATCTTTCTGTGTGCGCCCATTTGTTGGATATAATATGACAGCCTAGCATGCAACTATCATCGTTCCTAATTTCCTAAAATATCTACCTGGTATAAGTCCACAATCATGTAAACATGCAACATATATTATATGGTCATATTTGGTACGTCTTTGGTAGGTGGGTGGGATATATAAGGCAGCAAGTGAACATTTGGTCCTCAAAGCTGACGTGTTAGAAGCAGGATAAATGGGCAAGGGAAAATGGTGATGACTAGATGACTGGGTCAAAGCATCTCCAAAACTGCAGCTCTTGAGGGGGGTTCCATGTCTGCAGTGGTGTGCACCTATAAAAAGTGGCCCAAGGAAAGAAAAGCGGTTAAACGACATCAGGGTCATGGGTGGCCAAGGCTGATTTATCTACATTGGGGGGTGAAGGCTGCCTGTGTGGTCAAATCCAACAGACAAGCTACTGTAGCTCAAATTGCTGAAAAAAGGTTAATGCTGGCTCTGATAGAAAGGTGTCAGATCACACAGTGCATCGCAGTTTGTTGTGTACAGGGCTGTGTAGCTGCAAACCAGTCAGGGTGCCCATGCTGACTCCTGTCCACTGCTGAAAGCGCCTACAATGGGCTTGTGAGCATAAGAACTGACCCTACAGAGCAATGGAAGAAGAAGGTGGCCTGGTCCGATAAATCACATTTTCTTTTACATCACATGGATGGTCGGGTGCGTCGCTTACCTGGAGAACACATGGCGCCAGGATGCACCCATGGAGGCCGCACCTCACAACTTACAGGACTTAAAGGATCTGCTGCTAATGTCTTGGTGCCAGATACCACAGCACACCATTGGGAGTCTAGTGGAGTCCATGCCTTGGGCTGTTTTGGGGACCTACACAATATTAGGCAGGTGGTCATTATGTTATGGCTGAGCGGTTGTGTGTGTTGTGTTTGAGTATAAATGTGTATATATAAGTGGTGTGTTAGTATGAGTGTGTTGGTGAGTATGAGTAAGTGTATGTGTAAGTATGTGTATGTTGGAGGGGGCAAGGGGCAAAGATGGCATACACAAGCTAATTGGGGCACTGGTAAGCAGGGGGCAAAGATTGCACAGGAAGACTGTTGGGGGCAATGGTGGCACTGTGGGACATGTTGCTTTGTAAAGTTGGTCCAACAAGACTAGTCCAAATCCTTTGTCTTTTTGACAGCTCCATTTCACATAAATAACTATTAGTATTTATAGAGCACGTAGGGACAGAAATGTTTCCAGAACAACTAGCACAGAAAACATTTACACTTTAACTCCATCAAATCATGAGTGTATACTTTGTAACTTTTCTGGAATGAAAGTTTTCATTGTGATTCAGGATATACCGTATTTGCTCGATTATAAGACGAGGTTTTTTCCAGAGCAAATGCTCTGAAAAATACCCCTCGTCTTATAATCGGGGTCGTCTTCTAATCAGACCCCAAAAAAATGCTGGCGCCATGCTGCTTACCGGTCGCGAGCAGCGTCTCTTCTGTTAGAAGCAGGGCAGGAAGCTTGCAGCGTCCTCACAGAACTCTATCTCCCCCCTCCCTCCTCTGAGGGCAGGGCCAGAGAAGTTGCTACAGCCGGTCCCCTGCAGAAGTCTGCGAGTGGGAGATCTGCAGTTCAGGTGAGGGGGTGGGGGAGGGTTTTTGAGTATGTGTGAAGTGTGTGTGATTAAGGGAATGAATGAGTATTTAAATGTTTGTGAATGAGTGTGAGTGTGTGTGTGATAGCATGGATGTGTAAGGGGGGTGGGGGTTGTAGCATGGCATATGGAGGCTGTAATCCCACTGCTATCATCCCCAGGTTCCAGCATGTACTGGCTGCCTTGGCTTGATAGGAGTGTGATTGCTGTTAGCAGTTTGATATATATATATATATCAAACTGCTAACAGCAATCACACTCCTATCAAGCCAAGGCAGCCAGTACATGCTGGGTTAAAAGGCATATCATGGGGCTGAGTGGCATATAGGGGGTTAAAATGCATTTCTGGACCTCCAGAAATGCATTTTAACCCCCTATATGCCACTCAGCCCCATGATATGCCTATATACCTCCAGAAATGCTTTATACCCCCCTATATGCCACTCAGCCCCATGATATGCCTTTTAACCCCCTATATGCCAGAGTGGCATACAGGGGTATAAGGCATATCATGGGGCAGAGTGGCAAATAGGGGGGTATAAAGCATTTCTGGGGGCAGAGTGGCATAACTGGGGGGGGCAGGTTGGCAAATAAAAGGAAATTTAAAAAATATATTTTTCTCAATCATAGCTTTTATTAAACATGAAAATAATTTACATTAATTAATATTTACTGGTAAAACTTTTTCCCTATAGGGTAGTCTTATATTCAGGCTTTTTGTTTTTTTCCTAAATTAATATTTTGATTTTGGGGGGTCGTCTTATAATCGGGGTCGTCTTATAATCGAGCAAATACGGTATTATATTTTAAAACATGTAGGTTGACAACTTGTAGATAATGTTTTTGCACAGTTACAAGCTTCAGACTTACCGAATGTCATTACGTTATGTTATCAACCAAGCTATGCATTGATTATGGCAATATCATCATGGATGGATGTCAACTTAAAAAAAAATAATAATAAAAAAGATTACAGCTGTCAAATGATAAAACCTTCAGAGAACATCACGCATAACCATATCTGGGGTTTTTCCACAGTACATTCAAAGGCTACCGAATTCCATACAATTAAATGTAATACAAGTGCTGATACAGGCATTCCGTAGTCAATATTAATAAGGTTTTTGGACTTTGGGATACTTTAACCCTCATCCCACACCAGTCTGCCTTGGACATTATTGAGAAATGAAATTTCTTTATTAAATACACCCAAAAGGGTCTGACACTGTTATATTATTTGGGCTGCCTCTACTCTGTGATTAATTTATTAATTATTGGAGAGGTAAAAGTTTTTAGTAATTGATAACTATTTACATAATGCAAAGTTGCAAACAAATATGAGTTGAAAATCAAGTTAAACTCGACTTCCATCTCACGGAAACTAAGCTACTACATGAGTATTGCATCAACTTGACGTCAATCTGAACAATAAAGATACTCAAGTTGCTTGTTGAGATGCTGCCTGCATAAACATTTGAGTTGTGTAAATCACTTTGGTAGCATTTTGTTTTTCACATTGCCTAACCTTTCCACGCCACCAAACTAAAAAACAGCCTTTTAGTATTACCATAGTGAGTCTTTATAGTTTCTAGGGACTGTTTTGTTTGTTTTTGGTTACAATCAAGCTTATTCTAAAATAAAAAAATCCAGGCTATGCATTAATTTACCTTTAAATGCAAAGAAACTTTGTGAAGCAATTTATAAAGTCTAGATTAGAAAATAAGTTTTCTTTGCAATGCAAGGACCCAGACAAATAATTGAATGCACCTTATTGAAATATGTATGAGTACTAACAACTCCTCTACCCATAATTACTCTATAATTGCAAGCCTACGCATGTGTGAGGCAAATAAGTCATTTGCATTGCATTGGTTTAGGGCTCCGAATGTCAAGCGTTTCTGAATACTAACTAAACTTGTTTATTGAGGGGAAAAAACTAGTTTCTGCTGCAAGCTATGTATAATATCTGCTAGACATATAAAGATATTTGAAAGGTAAACATCTATGTGCCTCTTTTCCCTGCCCAATCTTGCCATCTTTTTCCGCAGTGCTGGAAAACAGTAGACTTGTGTATGTGGACCTAATTTCCTGCCCTTTAGGTTTGGGCGAAATTCGGAGACCTTTTCCAATTTAGAAACGAAATTCGTTGTCACTCACCCTCATTCATTCACTCTCTCTCTCTCAAGGTCTCCCTACTTTCCCTGCCAACTACTTCCCGTGTCCCTGTCTTCTTTTCCGCAGATCCGCTTCTTGTCTTGCCAATTCTTGTTTTTTGCTTCTGTCTTTTTGGTCCACTTCTCCATGCTATCCGCTGCGTTATCCAGGCCCCCTAGAGCGCTTCCACAGAACACCCACTCCATGATTGTAGGAATGGGGAGAGCACTTTGATTGATTTGAAGAATCTCCAGACGACAGAGGGTGGCTAAAGCCACAGTTGTAGTTGCAGCTTCTAGGGAAGTACTTTTATTGTGTTTGTTTTTGAAGAATGCATATTTAGGGTGTCAGGAAAAGTAAACGGTCCCTTTAAATGGACGCCTCGGAAAGCACAAAGGCAATATTCGAAAGGTCTGTTAAACAAACTGTACTTAAATGACATCAGCGCTTACCAGCTTCTAGAAGCATCACTTGAGCGAAATAATTTGTTAATGACAGCGTTCACCAAGAGTTACGCATGACCTGCTTACCTAGCGTCTCCCCAGACCCGAGGAACACAGCTAATTATGGAAGTGAGTGCTGCAAAAATGTTTCTATGCGCATACCAGATTCACAGAAAACTATTTCTGAAAACTATTTCAGAAGCATTTCAAAGTTGTTGCTCATTATTTCGATTCGGAAAGAAACCCAAATGAGTGCCGTCAATGTTTCTCAGGCCAGACTAAATACAGGCTATAGGCTAGTAAAACGCCAACTGGCACACTGAGGGGTGATTTATAATAACGTAACAAGAACACATTTCTGCTGCACATTATAACAACAAAAAGTAATGGAACTAGTAGCTTCGCACCAAACTATGTCTGTTGTAACCTCGACTTCTGGGCTAGGTTTACCCCAGATTACCCCAATAATAAAACACAATCACCAAAGTTATTTTGGCTAAGAAAAGGCCACAGCCAATATATTTATCATATTGTCACATTGTCACATCAAAACCTAAAACAATGAAAATAGGCGCGTTCACAAAGACAATGGCTCCAAAAACACAAACACGTAACTACATACAACAAACCCATCAAGCTTGCCAGGTACTAGGGCCAGATGCTCCCACCCGGACCTAAGGTTCCAAGAACCCACAAAGAAGGAATCTCCCACCGGTTGTTACCACCACTGATCTTACCACCGCATTAACCCCTGGATACCTGGCAAGCTGCTGCCCCCTAGACTGTGACAAACTCAGCAAACATCTTCATCTCACCCTATATAACCTCACACCAATACCCCTTCCCTTAAATCCCTATTGCCACCAAAAGCTTATCTTTACTCTACACTCCAGTCAAAGCCAACTAAAGCCCAATACGGAACCCACCTCATTGGGTTCCGTATTGTATGTCTGAAATGGAAGACAACCTAATTAAAAAATGGCAAAAATTTTTTTGAAGAACAAAACATTGTCAAGTTATGTGGCTGTCTTAATACATTTCAGTCTGGCATTGCACCTACCTACGTTTTATACGTCCCCCTCAATTTCCCTGAGAGTCGACATTTTTTTTTATCAGAATGAGAGCGATGCAAATAACCTAGATGGATGGATCCAGCAGGCAGGTCACGGTTTAGCATCCATATGATAGAACTATGATCTGCACCAATTGTTGCTTATGAGTCAAATAATTAACAAATGTCAAGGGACACGGCGTCAAATGCGTTTCAATAAGGCTACCAGCATCGTGTGACTTCAAGTTGCCTATGCTATTGATAGGCAGACATGAGACTGTGCAGAACACAAAATCGGAAGAACATTGGATGAATGTCCAGTTTTTCCAAATGGACTAGGTTAACATAATGCGTTACAAATAAAACAATAACCATTATATCACGCATTTAAAATGGCATACCATATATGCAGCTTTTAGGCTCTAGCCACCTTTTGTCAGCACTTTAAAATATTTGTAGAAGAAGAAGAATATCTTTTTGTTACAGAAAAATAGAAACATGAAAGGCTCTGTGTTCTGGAACACTATCCGTCCCAGTACTCTTTTACACCTCCAAGATTTAGTTTTAGACACAAACAAAACATGAAAATGTTCAGGTCTGATTGGTTTACAGAAAGGGAATGCATATTTGCTCTCTTGTGTTGCATTGGAGAGACACTGGATACGTAAAAAACAATACGTCAGCTGTACCTCATCTGAGTAGTAATGAATCATTCACGTGGAACAATAGTCCTTCTACTAAATATTCCCAAAGGACTGGGGCTGTAAACAGAGACAATAAGCAGATCCGCAGTGGCGATAACTATTCACAGAGAACTTCTCCTCCTGCTCAATACTTCCTTAACAGATTTATTTACTTACTTATTAAGGTCAAAGTAACCTATTCTTAAAAGGCTAATAACAAGCTTAAGGTTAATAAATATTGTTCAGAGGAAAGACCTTTGCCAGCACTTCTATAGTTAAGGTAATTTAACTCCTCTTGGGGGTTCCTTTTGCAAACGATGATGATAGCACATGAATGATGCCCACAGGGGGGGCAGCATGGGCTATAGTGGGCCTTGACTGTTGTGCAGAGGAGGGGTAGGCTTTTTGGAAATTTGGGGATGGAGTTGGGGATAGGTTATTTAAGTGGCTGTTTTCCCGGGCTTAGGAACCATTCTTGTGGTTAGCTTACCTGGTTGTGTGTCCCACCCTCCCTCCCTTTATATTTGTATTCTGGTTTTGGGTTTGTGGTGTTTTTGTCACAGTCTGTGGAGCGGCAGCTTGCCAGGTATCCAGGGGGTTAATGTGGTGGTAAGCGAATTGTTGGTAACAACTGGTGGGAGGTTCTTGGCTGTCAGTGCTGGGAACCTCAGGTCAGGGTGGGGGCATCCGGGTATGTCCTTTCCTTAAATGGTATTTGGTTATGGTACCTGGATTACTTTGCAAGCTTGGTGTGTTTATTGTGTTTATTGTATATATTTACATGTTGGTGTTTTGAGTCATTGTCCTTGTTAACGCACCTATGTTTATTGTTTCAGGTTTTGGCGTGACAATGACTCTAATAAATAAAATTGGCTGTGGCCTTTTCTTATCCATATTCAATGGTGTGTGGTGTCATTATTGGGGTTAATGGGGGGGTTAAGCCTAGCCCGGAAAATCAATATGGTTTAGTTAAGATGTTAAGGGGCAATTCTGTCCTTTAAGACTATACCTGCTGACTTCTCTGGATTCAAAGTATTAATAAAGCCATATTCTGAGTATCCCCATTTACAGCTGGCCTCTGTTGCAAGTGAGCTGTATGTCACTGGATACCAACTTACCCTACATACCCACCATTCAGCAATACCAGTAAAAAGGGGATTGTACAGTTCCAACGTATTGAAAAATATCATGACGCACACTCTTGCATATAACAGAGTGTGATACAGAGTCATCTTACACTTTCCCTCACTGTTCAGCAAACCTAATGGAAATGGCTTTGAACAGTAGGTAAAAATTGATATCATATTTCTAAAGAGGAAAGGTCATCCACCGCAGCTAAATGCTGGGAGCAGTGGTGGAGGCTGGGGACAGAAATGGAAATTATGTGTTAAACCATACCCTTTAACTAAGGACACAGTGGAACAAATTAATTAGTGAAAATGTAGACCTTCATAATGGCCCTTTCATAAACATTTCATATATGAAGATAAATTTGCCAAATGAGCCAATTAAATATTATGCCCTGGCTCTTGTTCATGGATATCCCATGCTTGGCATAGTCTAGCTGCTATCTGTAAGGAAGACAGCCAAAGGGCAAGCAATAAACTTTTCCAAGGTTGCCAACGTTGTTGTTTGATGATTCTACTTGGATCGATAAAATCTTGAAAAACTTCCAGAAAGGCTATTCTGTATCTAGCAGAAAGTTCCTGAACGTGATCTATTATTCATTTTTTGTTACATTTTCAAAACTACATAATCTTTAAATGATTTGTTTTGTAAACTACAAGAATATGTAATGCATTAGTCTGTTATTCATAAAAAAATGAGGCTTTACTGGATGTATAAAAAGCATGTAAAAAGAATAAAGTCATAGGTTGAGATCCATATAAGCAAGAGTGGATCCGTGATGGAAGTGTATGTACTATAGACCCTATAGTAGTCAGAAAGGAACAATAGCATAAAAAGTCGAAACAGTGCAAAAGTCGAAAGAGACTGCAATGTAATTGGTGGTCTCATTAGGCCTTCTGGAACTTTTGCTCAACTGAGGCTGTCCCTATTACAGGCCGCATTGATGACAAAGCTCTGTGCAAGGCAATGGGGAGGAACAGATTGGAGAGGGGCTGTGAAATGGGAAGCAATATGATGTTAGCATGAGTGTGTTACAGTATAGTGTTAGAGTGTGTAAGTGAATGGTGTTAGCATGAGTATATATGTGTTAGTATTTAGTGTTACCAAGTGTGTCAGTGGGTAGCAGCGTATGATGTTATTGTGAGTTTGTGTTTCAGTGTACGGTGTTGGAGTGTCATGGGTGAGCCTAGGATCAGTGGTGACTGGGAGATGGAGGAGGAGCAGGAGGAAAATGTATGTGTGTGTGTATGTAAGTGTACAGTTGCAGAGTGAGTGTGTGTTAAGTGAGTTTACATGTTAGTATGTATGCTTCTTGTCCCCATTAACCCTAAACTTGCACTTGTTCTCATAAGGTGTGCTGGGTGGAGCACTGGGTGGGACAATGGGATGGACATGGGGTGGTCTGATGGGAGGGGCAGGGAGACCAGGCATTAAAGCATGTAGTGGGCCCCAAGATTTCTGATGGCAGCCCTGTACACAAACGCACACACTCTAACACGCATTAATGAGGCCCCTGGGAATTAGCATAGCTAAATGGACAGGGAGCATGTATGTGTGTGTGGGTGAGTGCTTTTTGATTGGGGTGCTTTGATTGGGATATGTAAATATGAGGGGCCGGAGTCCCTAGGGGATATAGGGTGCCCTCTGGGTGAACCCGGTCAGTGTCTCTTTTGGCAGAACGGCTGACAGCACTTACCTGCTTCCCACACTCCCAACCTAATTTTGTCTTCTAACTTTCTTTTCTTTTGTCACAGCTGGCGGTTTGTGTGTCCTTGCCGGTCTGGTTTGGTAAGTTACAGAATTTGGAAGCTGGTTTGAAGGATGGCTCAATCCTCCCCTGACCTCTGGTGTTTTATTGCACGTGTCTACCGAGCTTATGGTCGGCTGGTGGTTAGCATTGGTTTTGGGACAGAGGAAGTTAGCTGTCGCGTTTGTTTGGACGAGGGGGAGGTGAGTATCTGTGTTTTGGAGTTTTCGGTGGTGAGCGTCCGGCAAGGACGGGGTTAAGTTCAGGTACTTCATTGGACATGTTTGAAGGGTTTTATGTTTTGGTATGAATATTTGTCTCTCGTTATTTATTGTTGTTTATACTTTGGATGTTTGGTTGTTTATCTGTGTATTTATGATAATTTATGCAATGTGTTTTCAGGCCAACACAGTCTGTTGTTATGTTTTGTTAATAAAGTGAGCTGTGGCCTGTTTTATCCATTTCGGTCTCCGTGTCTTTATTTGGTGAGTTATAGTGGTAGCTTGGTGTTAAAGCATGGTACACACTACCTACATACATGCACTTGCACATGCAAACACTATACAATGACACACTCTACTGCCATACAGTAACACACTTTCAAACACCACACGCTTACACATACACACTCATACACCCACTCTCATTCATGCCGCTCACACCGCTCTTCCCTTACGTCATGTGGAGCTCTGTTTTCACTGCAGCTTGCACTTTCGCTGATCAGCGAATTTATTGGTGGCATTAGAAATTTCACGAAACCCTGTTAAACCGGTAGAAATATAGATTTTCCTGCATCTTTATTTTACGCATGTTTTCCTAACTTGGTAGCAAAAAATGTATGTAAACAGAATGGCCTTCCAGCAGAAGTGGTAGAGGATAATACAGCGAAGTAACTTAAACATGCGTGGGATAAGGATGAATAATATCCCGAACACAAGACACGGCCAGGACTGATTAAGGCTTTACATCAGGAAGAATGAGCAGACTAGATTTAAAAGGGATGGATAAATCCAACACTTTCTGTCTACACACAGGAATTTCCACTCACGCAACTATCAGTTATGTGGAAATTGACACACTAAAAAGTCAACATTATTTTCGGTGGAACAAAGAGAACATTTACAAACGAGAAAATTCCCTTTAAGTAAAAACAGGGCTTCCCACCTTTTCTCGGTGGCGGGAAAAAAAATTGTGATTGTCACATAGTGACATAGAGATCATCTTGAATGCTAATTCAACATGATGTCAAATTTTAATTAGTGATGCTGGCAACGCAAAATAATCTCAACCCATGTGTGTCCTTAATCAATTTTATTGAACGTTAGCAGTTTCAGACTAACAGATTGAGTAAAGTAACAACTCCTGCCTGAGAAGCATTGTCTGCACGAGGGCATACGAGGTATCTGATCTATTGTGCACCTGCTGCTGGTAGGAGACCGGCGCAGACAGATTGGGAAAGAATTTAGCGGAGAAATAACAAGAGATTCATCAGCGTTCCATAGTGCAAATTCGGCAGACTTTGCAAATGCTGAGAAAGCTAATGCTTTTAATTACTTGTAAATATATCAGGCCTCTGGGTAATAACTAAACCCAATTCATGTGTAGAAGTCCCACCAACAGTACCGTTACCCTTAGAAGAAGCTGCAATGGACCACCTCAAGGCTGGACTGGCCATCGGGCACACTGGGCAAATGCATATATATATATATATATATAAATATAAAATTGCAGGTTTCGGGGTGATCACTCAAAATATCTGAAACCCTTCCACGGGTCAATAATAATTTAAATCCATGATAATGAGCAAATATAGAGATAAAAAAAGTACAGACACCCCTGGTGTCCTCATGCAGAAGGGGTTAATAAGGCCCTGCCAGTTCTAAAGTAAGTGACCCTCTCCTAATTAACAATGTTGCCACTGGGGGTAATTTCCATCTGGGCTCCCTGATTAGGCGCCTGAAAATAAGGAGTAGCTGTATGGCTGGAGGTTTCCCGCCAAAATAAATGTGGCAGGGTATAAAAAGGTAAAATGCCAGAACATACCTCTCTTCATTTTACTTATGAGTGGAAGAAGACGCCTGTCTGCCGCCCGCCCTGATTGGTTGGCGTTAGGCCCGTATCCATTGTGTACCTTTCCGGTTTCGTTCATGTTATGCGGGATTCTCACTACAGCCCCACGCAATCTATTTTTGTTAATTATTTCAGTCTCAGACCACTCACCTTAGAGGGAACATTGATTGCAGCCAAGTAAAATAACCACACAGACTTGATTTGTAAGGAAGAAGTATCACAGAAACATATGAAAAAAATTAAAAACACAAAAATGAGCTTCCAGGCTGCTGCAATTTCTATTTCTTTAGTAATTCAGTAAAGCTGTTAAAACTTTGGAGTCATACTAACCTCTTCTCGCAGATCTCAGGACTTTATGGCTATGGAGTAACACCTTACAGCGTATGTGTAAATAATTAAATCACACCTAGTAATTATTGACAACAAATAAATCAGCTAGTAATTAATGTGCAGCTCTGCAGTGCTCTGCACAATGGCATTTGTTGGAAAGAATGTTCTACCAGAAAATTACTTGTAGATGAACTGTGTCAGTTTTTAATGATCTTTAATACAAAATAAAAATCCAATTATTAAGTTTGATACAATCAGATTGTCTACAGAATGCTAATTGAATGTAACAAACATACTATACTTCCCAAGAGTCCTTTTCAAGAAGCCGCAGTCCCTCCTTGGGATTCCATCTCTTTTACCCTGATGTCCTTGATTGTTTGCTGCGTATTATGAACGTGTCACCATGTTCTATAGCTCTAAAAGTCACAATACCGCAGACCCATACTGTCCATCTAGCAAACTAGGCAAATGCCCGGTTGGGCCGGTGCCAAATGACAAAAGTCCATTACGTTTACTTTTTGCTCGTATAGCTGATTCTTAAGCACTTTTCCCACTGAACTGCCCCACTGTCCTGCTGTTACGGGAAGTGGGCATCACAGGCCAGTTGGGCAGATTTTCTGAGCTCCCCTGACCTTCTTGGCGAGCCATAAAACCCATAGCTGTCTGCTGTAAGAGCAAGGAGTATCTTGGGGTAAGGGATGTGGACAGCCTGACCTGCCTTCAGTCACATCCAGTGGCGTCTCCAGCTTTCATATTTAGGGGGGGCACATGGGGGGCCAGGGACCAAAGTAGGGGGGCCAATTATAAAACAGTACATATACACATATATATATATATATATATATATACATATATACACACACACGTTAGACGTGCATTTTTAACTACATAATATGCACTTATCACTTTGAAGTAAAGACTGTGATTGAAATATGATTTCAAAATAACAGCTAAAGTGACAGTTATTTTTCATTCTTTAATATTAGCCCCTGCTGACAATATATATAAATATTACACCCTGCTTCCGATATATATTAATATTAACCCCTGCTGACAATATATATAAATATTAGACCCTGCTTCCGATATATATTAATATTAACCCCTGCTGTGGATATATATTAATATTAGCCCCTGCTGCGGATACATACTTATATTATACCCTGCTGCCGATATACATAAAAATTATACCCTGCTGCCAACATATATTAATGTTAGCCCCTACTGCTGATATATATTATTAGTCCCTGCAGCCAATATATATAAATATTAGCCCCTGCAACCAATATTTATTGATAATAGGCCCTGCAGCCAATATGAATATAAATACTAGACCCTGCTGCCAATATATATATATATATATATATATATATATATATATATATATATATATATATATAAATAAATATTAGCCCCTGCTTCCGATATATATTAATATTAGCTCCTGCTGCTGATATATATTAATATTAGACCCTGCTGCCGGTATATATTATTAGTCCCGGCTTCCGATATATATTAATATTAGCCCCTGCAGCAAATATATATTAATATTAGACCCTGCTGCCAAAACATATATAGATATTTACCCTGCTGCCAATATATTTTATAGTGAAAATATTGGACCCTACCCAAGCATTTTCTTGGGCCCCGCTCAACGCTCCCTAGCATGCATGGGCGTAGGAACCCCTAAAAATCTGGGGGGGATAGCATTTTTACTGGTAAGGTATACCTGACCATTTCACCAACAGGGACTTTTATGACATTGCATTATAAATACATAGAGATTGATATGTAGTTGGTCCCCCTTTGCAGCTATAACAGCTTCCACTCTTCTGGGAACGATTTCCACAAGATTTTGGAGAGTTTCTGTGGGGAATTCTTGCAACCATGCCTTTATGGACCTTGTTTTGTACACTGGGGCACAGTGATGATGGAATAGAAAAGGACCGTCCCCAAAACTGTTCCCACAAAGTTAGAAGCATAGTGTTGTCCAAAATGTCTTGGTTTATCACCTTCAGCTCATAAAACGTTCTACTAGATGAATGGGAGAAAATTCCCACAGAAACAGAAAAATCTTACAACCACAGATGGACCCCGCTCGACACGGCCACAGAGACTACTATGATGTATTGAAGGATCCATCTAAGACTCCTAACACGTCATGCACACAGGAACATATCCACACACTTAGACACTTGAATAACATACATACACATGCACACACTAACAAACACACACACACAATAATACACCCCAAAACAATCCCACCCTAATATACCTAGACACATGCCCACTATAACACACCTGGAAACAGACTAACATACCCATAAAAACAGATGTGCACAATAACATACCCACAAACATACGCTATCACACCCAGACACGCATTCAAACACATCATTCACTTACTCTGCCTACCCGTAGATTTAACACGTGGCGCTTTGTATTAGTGATGCCCTAGACCAAGTAGCACCCCGCAATATTCTCTTGTGTCCAAATGCTACATGCAGTGACACACACACTCATTTTAACCAGAAATAGGCCTGGATTTAACCCTAGGCGCCCCTGAGTTAAACATGTGTTACAGGGAATCATTGTCTTCCCTTTAAGTACGACATGACTGCTAATACACACACATATGCACTGCTCTTACGCATGCCTGCCCACAAAAACACATATATACGCTGCAATTGCCTGCACATACACACTTGCCAGTACTCACACATATGCACTACCCTTATACACGCCTGCCCAAACATACATAAACTGCTCACACACACATGCCTCCCCATAAATATACACTGCCCTTGCACATACTTACACAGACGTATACACTATAAGACAAATACACTCCTTATATACACACATATACACTGCCCATA
Organism: Spea bombifrons; assembly: GCF_027358695.1. Lineage (NCBI taxonomy): Eukaryota > Metazoa > Chordata > Amphibia > Anura > Pelobatidae > Spea > Spea bombifrons. Next base: position 128,292,465 of record NC_071088.1, read on the forward strand.
CAGACAGACACATATACACTGCCCATACACACGTATGCACATACAGTGCCCATATATGCGCGTGCCCATACATGCACATATACACACCTGCCCTATACACACACATATGCCTGCCCAAGTGCCCATACACATTCATAAACATTGCCCGAATACATGCCTCACCATTTGTATATGCACACACACATATCTACCATCAGACCCCCCCTCGTTTTGCACATCAGACCCCCCCTCGTTTTGCACATCAGACCCCCCTCGTTTTGCACATCAGACCCCCCCTCGTTTTGCACATCAGACCCCCCCCCTCGTTTTGCACATCAGACCCCCCCCTCGTTTTGCACATCAGACCCCCCCCTCGTTTTGCACATCAGACCCCCCCTCGTTTTGCACATCAGACCCCCCCTCGTTTTGCACATCAGACCCCCCTCGTTTTGCACATCAGACCCCCCCTCGTTTTGCACATCAGACCCCCCCTCGTTTTGCACTTCAAACACCCCCCCCCTCGTTCTTCACATCTCTTACCTTTCTCTTCTTCCTTTCTGCTTTCTCTTCTTCCTTTCTGCTTTCTCTTCTTCTTCCTTTCTGCTTTCTCTTCTTCCTTTCTGCTTTCTCTTCCTCCTTTCTGCTTTCTCTTCCTCCTTTCCTTCTGGTTTGCCGCTCACTCTGTTTATGCTGAGCGCCGGGGCTGGGATATAAACGTCATATCCCATCGCCCGGCGCTCAGTGACAGAGAGCACACGGATCTCCCCAACCAGTCCTGCACGCTGCAGCTGCTGATCGGGCAGCACCACTTACAGCCCTGGGGGGGATTTCTCTATTATCGGTCCCCCCCTTCGGTTTTACAGCAGCTCAATGTGCCGGCACACCGGGAAATGTCCCGGTTTCCCGGCGGTGAGCCGGGTCAATTGGGGGGGCACACTGGGGGGCACAGCATAATGTAGGGGGGGCATGGCCCCCTCTGGCCCCCCCCTGCCGACGCCACTGGTCACATCCCTCCTACATCCAGTTTTGCCCCTTCCAGCCTCCATGACCAGGAATGGTGTCCTGATTTGGACAAAAATGTCAAAAATGTCATTTTGTACCCAAAATGTCAAGGGGGGGGGTATGAAAAAAAACTGGCTTAAAGATCGAGTTCAGAAGATTCTCCAAATGGACAAATGTGGTCAGTGGAGTTCCTCAGGGTTCTGCCCCAGGCCCACTGTTATTTAATGTATTTATTTATGATCTTGCAGTGGGTATTGAAAGTCATATATCAGTGTAGATGACACAAAACTAAGGAAAACTAATCTGAACTAGATTTTATTTCCCTGCCACGAGATTTGATCAAATTGGAGCATTGGGCAGTTATTTACAGTAACAACGATTAAGGTGTAGAATTCACTGTCCACAGACGTGGTGATATAAAATTCGATATATATATATACCTTCAAATATGGGCTGGATGATTTTTTAGCACAGAAGAACATACAGGGATATACGGATATTCAGGATTAGTTATAGCTTGTTGGTCCAGTGAGAAATCAGATCCACTTTGGGGTCCAAAAGTAATGTTTCCCCTTTTTGAGGCACAATTGGAAATCACTCAGATGTGCGGTTTTTTTTCCTTCTTCTGGATCAACAGCAGGGTTGAACTTGATAGATCTGTGTCTTTTTTCAGCCTAAATGACTATGTTACTGGGCACTGCTGGCGCATGCTAAACTCTTGCCTGAAATGCAAAAGACCAATTGCAAATATTCTCGGCCATTTTAAACCTTACATTATGTAGCACTTACTGTCCAGGCTCTGTGCCTATAAATTGGAAGCAAAACATCCTTTTCTATTCTTAAGAAGCACCGCTGGTTTTTGTACAGTGCTGTTCACACATCCGGGCTCTGATTTTAAATGGATAGTTCTCTTCCCTTTCCACACCGTCCACATTTCCTTCAAACACATCTCTTCTCCGTCTGATGCTCTCACACTCCATCCAGGTTTTGACTTTATCTGCCCGTCTACAATTAAAATTCCATCTGTCCTTTGCTGCTGCCAAAGCCGCATCCCGCTGGCCGCTTCTCCGCAGGTTTCATTAGCAAAATCTTATTCCATACTTCTTGTATTTTTAGATGTGGCTCCTTCGCTGCAGTAAAGTAAGCTGCCCTCGATCTCTTATAATAAAAGTATTGATCGCTATATTGGCAACCGAGACATTTAAAAAAAAAGAATAATATTTCCTTTCCCCGTAACAATGCTTATTCAAGACGCGGTCGCGGAAAAAGACGTAGCGCGTGATTTATCGTTCATTGACCTTAAACTGCCAGGGCCAATTCACTGTGCCGTCCGGTACAGAGCATCACATTTTCCCCAACTTTGTCCATCATCAAACGAGTTAAAATTCATGATATAGAAAACCCTTTAAACACACAGCGCTAAAATGCACACGCCACCGCCACCACCAAAATAAAGAACATTGAATAAAAACCCCAAATGGATAAAGAAAAAATAAAGAAAAAGGTTTCTCCAGACATAATAAATAGTGTAATTATGCCGTTAGTCTCTGGGCTGAAGTGATAACACACTCAAATATTTAATTAGACAGCGCTACAATTACTCAATACCACAATATATTTATAGAAAAATAAATTTGATTTAATACATATATAATAAATACATCAACATTAATAAACACAATGGAGGTATATACCAGAAATAAATACAATGATATTATTAGTGTATAATCGCCAATATGCATACATTAAGGCGCTTCGTATATTGTAAAAATCAAAATATTCTATTTGTGCATAAAACACAATAAATATCAGGAGAAAAAAATAATAAATAGGATACCTAAAGATAAAAAAAGTCAAAAAGGATAAACTATATAAACTGTTTTACATGGTATATATAAAAATATTTCCTTTCGAGACAAGGGTTTTGAGTATATGTTTTTTCGTTTATTTCGTACTATTATACTACGATGTATATACGTAATGCTTTTATACATAGAACAGAAGAAAGCCACACATACAATACATTATATCATTTGCAATGGCTTCACAAAATGAGGAAGATGGAAAGTCCTCTTCTTCACATGTAAAAATAATCCTTAAGGGTTCAAAGGGAAATTGACGTCTTCTGCATCACCCCCAGCGCTAATATTTTGGACTCGGACATATACAAAATGTAATTAGCCTAACTCGATTATAGTTTTGTGTTAACAATGGAGTTTTTAATAATAATAATATATAAAACTATATAGTCATATAAATCATAAAACAAGCATATTCATACCAAATACATAAATGCATGAAGTATTTTTTTTCACAAATTTTTCCCCGTCTCGGTAAATGTTCCTCGATCCCAACGTCAGCTCTCATCTATGGAACAATCCTGCGTAAGATGGAACAGTCTGACATTAGGCTTGGGATACATTTCTTCCAACTAGCGATTCGCCATCTGCTCGCTCTGTACTCTCAGGACAGCGGAAAGTCGTAAGAATGAAGTTTGGGTTAAGTCATTTTTTTCCTGTGTTCTTACCAGGAGTAACGTGGTTGTAAAGGAGCAGAACACAGGTCATATAATTGTGTAATAGTGGAAAAAGGAATTGATGTACTGTACCTCCGCAACTGACATACAATTTACCTAATTGTTTTATTTGATCTTGCATGAGAGCTCACAATTTATTTGATTAATGGCTCATAAATTATTGTAGCTGCTACTGAATATAGATTTTTTTTCGCCCTAATTTATTCTATAATCACGCCATCCTAATTTCATTTTCTGAGAATCAGCCTGATTATTTCTCCTCATTAAGTATTTTCTCTCCTAGAACTCCCATATTATAATGTTTTGCTGTGTGGTTGTGTAGTCGGTATGGTACCTAGTAATGTACGCTTAGTGGGAAGGTAAAAGAGTGAGTGGGGAGACTGATTATGGTTTGAGTGTTTACATCAGGAAAAACAAGTGGACTAAGTCAGCCAATTGGTTCTTATCTGCTGATAACTTCTACATTCTATGTTCCAGTATGGTAAGTTCTGTATGGGAGGTTGGACTCCGATGGTGGCCTCCGTATTTTCACAATAATATTGTATGGAGCGCCATCACTGACGAGTTCTGCACTCCAAAAATGCAAGGAAAGAAGTGAAAGGCTGCCAGAGGATCATGGGTAAAAATTTAAAGAGGTCTTAGATGAAACAATAAGTATGTATATATTCATATATTAAATGTCTTATCAACAAATATTGGGCAGGGTGGTGGGAGTTTAACTCGCTGATTGTTGTCGATTGGCCCAGGTACTCTAATAAAAGGATGAATGAGAGAGGATAGAACTTAAGGACAGGATTTTAGTTAGATAAAGATGGCAAAAAAAAATTTAAAAAAGAATATCTCAAAAACAATTACGCGGATTGGCAAACAAAATCTAAATGATTTTAAGAAATGAATGAATTCTGTTACTTCTATTGTAATAATGCTGTGGAATCTGCTGGCATTATCATGTAATTGCAATCCTCCCCTTTTGACAAGCTGGCACGTGTTAAACATTGACTTTAAGGCCATGCAGAATGGAAATGGACGCATTTCTTTATTTATTAATATTCAAACTAGTTATAACCTTCCCTGAAATTAACAGTTATTTAAAAAAAATGTATGATTTACACATAATATACAAGGTTTAAGAAAGCGTGACTTTTTGAAGATAAGTTTTAGATTAGAGCGAATCCACAGGAGTAACATGCAATAATATTCTGATAATTTATGGGACACGGAGGACAAGCTACAAGGTGGCCAAATGTTACTGGGTTATAGCTTAAAATGAGAGTGAATATAAATCTGGTAAAAATAAGGATGTAAAGGGCCATCTGTATTTTCTGGATTTAAGAGACCTTAGAGGTCCTTTCTTGATTCCATTTGAAGATACTGTTGATGTCCTGAAAGTTTATGCAACTCTACATCTTTTTCTGTGTTGACCCAATAACAGGAATCAACCTTCTGCGAAATTCTCCACTCTCCATATCCAAAATAGCTACATTACTAATGCCCGACGCATTGAAGAGGACAGTGGAAGATTTATGGACCGATGTGCTGATATTTTCTAATAAAATCCTAGTTTTCCAGTTCTATGTTCAAGACTGCCAGGCACGTGACATGTATGCCCACACTATCCCTCTCATGACAGTATTAAACAGTATTAAAACACCCAGGCGTTACAGGTGAAAAGATTATATTATACCTATAATTTGGTATGAAGAAGGTGAAAGGTATCTCAGAAATACAGTCATTTAGCACAATTTGTTCCAGATCAATTATGTGTTCAAAAAAAGATCTCAGGTGCTGTTTCTCTTAATTCAAATGATCAAGTTAAATAGCAAAGAACTTTCATTCATTAACCATCTTATTAGGTAATTATAGTGAACACCTTTGATTAATTAAACCTGTGCTCCTGTGACAATGTACAATACAAAAGAAGGTGATAGAACGATTAAATTGCGCTAAATTCATTTGTTACACTTTGTTATAGGCTGATTACATCAATTACTAAGTAGCCATTTGCATTATCAGCATTCCGATATGATGTGAATTATGCAAAAAAAAAAAATTACAGCCATTCTTGAGTTTTAAATGAAATTTCATTTAGGAATGAATTTAAAGTGATTGGCAAAATGTCATTGAAAGGTTGGATACAGAAGGCCGACATTGATAGGGGAATTTAATTATGCCTTAACTACATTATGTATTAGAATCCATAGTTGAATTAGAATCCATAGTTGGAATGAAGAGTATATTTTGTTCCATATTAAAAGAGCGTAGAATATTTCAGATGAAGCGTGTAGGAAGGTACCGTTACCCAGACGTATGACAGAAGGAAAGAAGGACCTCACAGGCCAGGAGTTTATGGATTTGCAGAATGTTTCTGATTAAAGCTGTAAAGTAAACTGAACTACTTCTCCAAGGCGGTGACTATTGCCAGAAGATCAGACAATACTCGCCTCACCATGAATCTGAATCCTAACCATGGTTACAAAAATACACCTTGTCCAAGTTACATACAAAGGAACTCAAGGAAAGTACTAATGTTGAGGTCATAGACTCTAGGGTTTGTTTACTACATTCTACAAGACAACCATCCTGACTCCTTACTACTACCTTGGGGTAAAAAATAGTATTCATAGTAATCACTCAGCCAGACACTCTGACTAATTAAGGTCTGTGGAAGAAAGGACTAGAGTGTTGCCGTACACAGTAAGCTTGGTATGGTGTTTGGGTGTGGAAAGTGTCTAAAACGATGGCCTCCTTGTCCAAGTTTATTGGAGCAAAATGAAATAACTCTATGTTCCTCAGTGTTACATCACATTACTGTATACAGCAAATAAGTCCGAGTAAAAAGCCCTGTATAATGTATAGTTGAATATGTGAGATTTCTTGAATATCATCCTACTAATTGAACTATGCAATATGCAAAGTTAGCCCTTCTGATAGGAGAAACTCACCGTGGTTGACCCTTCAAAATGCATAATAAAGCTGTGGTTGAAACTGTAACTCTCTTAAAAGCTTATGGATTAAAGTGAATACACCCCCTGCATTTGGACAGTTTTTTATCTCAGGTTGTTCTGTAATAATTTTAAAGCTTGTCTGTTCTCATGGTGAAAACATATTGGGATCTCCCACAGCTGCAGAACCATTTAAAAATAATTAAATAACTTCCACAGGCTAATCAACCTACAAGAAACTCACGACAACCAGGACTGTTTGTGTACCGGGACAGACAAATCCCGGTAGCTGCATTATGGATGGTGAATGTTTCAAGCACGATCACTTTTGGTTCCTGCAAGTGTACTTACCATTGGCTAGATTACAACCACGTGAGCAGAAATCAAGTCAGAAAGTCTGATGACTGCGTCCTAGCAAGTGGGTGAAAGCTTAACTCAAACATCAGACTCGGTCAAAGCTGATCAGGGAGCAAGGAATGTAAGCCGTACCTGATAAAAAAAATCAATATTTGCCCCTTTTCTTATGGAGCGGGGTACCAGCAAACAGATTCCAGCTCCACTAATGTATGTGTTTGCATAGAGTTTGGCTCAGCTTATGTCCCAGCAGCTCATCCACCTCTACTGGTGAAACCACCAAGGCTCAAGCATTAAATTACTCATCTCAAGCATATTTATTTAGCGCATTTTCTACATACATGCGTGATGATGTACATTACATCTCAGGGATACTGAATCCAAGGGTACGAAGCTGAAAAACATGTTTTTTGGAATGCGTTTTCTCTTTGTCACATGTACAAGTAAATAATTCTGATATGTATTAAATAGAGTTCTTTTCCCTGCTGCTGCTCTGTCTTTCTCTAATTACCCCGCTGAGAGGCAGCTGCATTTATTCGAGTTCGTGCATTGCAATAAACTTAGGAACGGCGCATATCTTATCATCACCTGACAACTGAACACAAGAAAACATCCACCCTCAATAACACAAAGATATTAGGGATTAGATCTAAAGGTGTTCAAATGGGAACAGCGTGATATCTGCACCTACGAGTAAAATGATTAGTGTCTGAAAAAGGCAGTTATATGCCAGTTATGTCAAGACAGAAAAGTGATAGAATTTGAAGATTCAAACTGTGCCGCAGACTTGGTACAAAAAGTAGAACAGGAACTGCAATTATTGCCTATCGCTTTCTTAAATTAGATGCCACTCTGCTCCTCGTCAGCAACACGGTGGACAAAAGTCACAATATCAGAATAAAAAAACACACTTAAATAATAAAAAGACTGAATTTTGCCTATTTGTTTTCATGTATAAAGCATATTTAGAGAGTTGTATACCTACCACAGAGGCAAGAGCCTGATGGCAAATCCCACATACTTTCATTGCCGCATTAGATCTCATCACTTAAAGTCGCAGCACTATATGGCCAGTGGCTGGTTAAGGATATACGTGCAGCTGGATTCACACAGACATACAGACAGATAAAAGTGTAAGCCGCGTGTATCCAGCCAGGTTTTGCCCATAGACTCCTGATAAAGCACCGCTTCTTCAGGGGTCTCCGGGTCACGGCCCTTAATCTCTGGGTTGCAGGAGCAGCGTTTCGACAAGCCCTTCTGCATGTGATTGTGGATATGTAATTGTGTGTATCTGTGTGAGCATGGATGTGTAATTGTGTGTAAGCATGGATTTGTAATTGTGTGTATCTGTGTGAGCATGGATGTGTAATTGTGTGTAAGCATGGATTTGTAATTGTGTGTATCTGTGTGAGCATGGATGTGTAATTGTGTGTAGGCATGGATTTGTAATTGTGTGTATCTGTGTGAGCATGGATGTGTAATTGTGTGTAAGCATGGATATGTAATTGTGTGTATCTGTGTGAGCATGGATGTGTAATTGTGTGTAAGCATGGATGTGTAATTGTGTGTGTGCGTATCAATGTGTAATTGTGTGTGTGCGTGTGAGAATGAATGTGTAATTGTGTGTGTGCGTGTGAGAATGAATGTGTAATTGTGTGTGTGCGTGTGAGAATGAATGTGTAATTGTGTGTGTGCGTGTGAGAATGGATGTGTAATTGTGTGTGAGCATCAATGTGCAATTGTGTTTGTGTGTGAGCCTGGATGTGTAATTGTGTGTGTACATGAACATGTATGCGTAATTGTGTGTGTGCATGAACATGTATGCGTAATTGTGTGTGTGTGAGCATGGATGTGTAAGTGGGGTGAGATGGAGTGTGTGTTACAATGAATGTGTACATGTGTGTTAGTGAGTATGAGTAAGTGTGTGTAATTTGTGTAAGTGTGTGTTTACATATGTGTGCCAGAGTGTATGTTGGAGGAAGGGCAAAGAAAACACAGGCAAGTTGTTTGGGGGTAATGAGTGGTACATACCAGTTGTTGAAGTTGGGGGGCCCTGGGGTAATTTTTGCACCAGGGCCCTGTGGTTTCTAGTTGCGCCTCTGACTGTGCTTGTATACTGGCCATTTAAGACATATATTTATGCAACAGGTTTTATAAAGTAAAACATTCTGATCACCAAGTATCTTCACTATTTACCATGCTCTCTGCCACTAGCTCAATGGGTACGTAGCGTTTCGCATCTCTCTCTCTATTTCAGTGGAAACTCTCTTCTGTGTGGTATCCATCAACAAGGAGAGCCGGCAATGGTGGTTCAGGTTCAATCGATAATCAACTTATCTTTGAAGTAGATTCTTTAGAGTGCATTTATCGGCTTGACTAGGCCTCATTAATGATATTTCATTTAATGGAATCTTAAATGGTAACAAAAACGTCTTCATTACACCATCCAGCTACTGTATGTGACCTTGGTCTTGTAAAAAATGGAATTTTGTAGAATTCTGAAAAGGTGTTCTGAGTTGACAAAGTTAGCTCAGGCTAATAAACGCTCTACATAATGAGCATGTTTTCTTCCTTTCTTGGACTTTATTCAATGATGTATAAACATTTCCCTACCAATATTCTCCAAAGCAATTCATTTTCCTGGGATCTGCCTCATCACACGTTTCACATGCAGAGCAAAACGTAATTATTCTGCAAAATGTCCAGAGAGGTACGGCTACTGAAGATTGCATTATTCAATAAGGGTTATTGAATCGATTGATTGTTTCTGCGAGAACAGAGACTGGAGAACAGAACTGCTACCGGCAAGATGAAATGAACCTGGCACTGATAAATATGGACTGCCGGGGCCAAACAACAAACAATGTCAGTTTAAGGTCAACCAAAACCAAATATATGTATCAAAAAACTTATAGATAGGGCATTCAAGAACGGTTACTTGCTCTGTTGTGCTTGAAAAAATTCCACCGTTGACCAAAACATCAAGCCAAACTCTAAAAAGGGGACTCCTTCCAAACGCTGTCTCCGGCTCTTGTAAAAGACCAGCAATGTCGACGTCAGGAGTACATTAGCAAACAATTGTGTCTTAAAAATGTATCAAGAGCCACATCAGACTGGAGCTTTCAGTGATTCTCACGAATTCTTGAGCTACAGTATCCACTAAGTTATAAAATAACATTTGTAATTCTGTCCCTCAGTTTGATGTGTAGCTGTAATAACCTGCGCAGAAAGCGTACCAGATGGCCATTTTTATAGAGGCTCATAAAGGATACAGTGACATAGTAGCTGAACTTGAAAGAAAATGAAATAGATCAAGTTCAAGGTCTGAAGCCTGCAACACTAAATTCGGAGATTGGTTTATTGATTGTGCTACCACTATATGGCAAGCTACCTGTAATGCAAGCAAGCAGAGATATTCACTGCCAGTCCACTCCAGTACAAGACACTCATGGCGTCTAATGAGGCACCCCCATTCCCATCCGCAAATGCATAGAAAGAGCTTCCATTGATTTCATTGCGAGATTTTTTTCTGCCAGTGTCTGGCTGCCAAAACCAAAGTATGTGAAGAGCGGAGTCGTTGCAACTGTGGAGTGGAGCCATGCAGCTCAGCATGCCAGCAGTCTATTATTAAGGCACCCATTAGGGATGAAGCCAGTTAAAAATTTAAACTGGGAATCCAGCTGTATATCGAATGGGAGACGTCCACAACATGGAGCTGCAGCGTTTGCTGTGGATGAGTGTGTCACAGCCTACCACAACCCTAAATGTCCCATACAGTGTGAACAAAACCAGTGGGATTCATCCCATACAAACTCCTGTTAAAGTCCCATTTCCTAGCCATGGCTCTAAGTACACGTTTATGCTACACGTTGTCTCCCTTGTAAAACGTCGATTTTGTGGAATGTTTTAAAATCATGTTTGTAGATGTATTAAAGTTATTTTTCAGCAGTCTGGCGCTATTACGCTTTGAATGGCCAAATATTTACTGCAACTTTGGTCAATCAGAACATCTGTCAGTAGCAAAGAACGCCAAAGAGAGATAAAGGAAAGACAGAGCAGAAATAAATAGAATTTGTGTAACGTTGTGTGAGCTCTGGTCAAGAGCAGTATTGAACGATTGTGTTTGTTGATAAGGAACCAATTAATGGATTACACCACACACATAATGCTTTAACTACAAGATAATACTGGAGACGTTCTCTTCTACATTACCACAAATACATATGTCAATGTGACATCATGTCCGACGCAGCGTAAAAAGGAGAGCGGAAATGCAGCGACATACAAGAGACACTGCGTACTTCGCTGCATGAGATCCTTTACTGCCTATATGACTGTACATTTTTTCTCTGTTGGCCCAAAAAGAATAAAGGCTTAGGCTAAATACCAGACTTGTGCATTCGTATTCCGGCGAACATGAATACGAACACGAAGGGTGCGTCAGCCCGAATACCGAACATACGAACATGGCGGTGGCAAAACGTAGACAAAGACACACAACACTTAGAATCTTTGTGTTCCCATTCGTTTACTAATCTCCCTGGACCCTTCCTCATCTGGTCTACCTTATCTACGCAGCATTGCAGGGGTTAACGGGAGTGGAAATCCGTAGGTTCGCCGTCAGGAGTTAAAGGGCCGTGTGGGCGACTCTATTGGACTCTGCAGGGTTGATACCAGAGGAGGCCCTTGCAGGCGACCAATAGTGTGGCGTGCATGGCCCTTTAACGCCTGACGGCGGAACTTGGCCTTGGCCTCCCCGCTCCAAGAGTTAAAGGTCCGTACGAGCGACTCTATTGTCTATTGATTTTAACTCTTGGAGCGGGGAGACCAGTGATCTCCCCAGGTCGGGTCTATACGTCGCCAGCAGGGGGCTCGTCTGCACTTGTAATTCATTGGTTGATGGCAGAGGAGGCCCCTGCCAGCGACCAATAGCGTTTCTCGTACAGACCTTTAAAATCCTGGCACCAAAGCTGCTGCCTAGTGTGTACTGTGTTAACCCCGTATTAACCCCTTCTACAAAGAACGAAGAAAAAACAAACACGATGAATGTATACGAATATTCATCCGAACCGAACACAGGAACGGGCAAATATTCATGGAATTCGAAGATTTTTCCCTGTGAAGACGAACACGAAGAGTTGGCCGACACCCAAGTCTACTAAATATAAAACAGCACGGGTATTTAAACTGTAATTTTGAAACATCTTCGCACCATAAGAAAGAATTTTTGCCCTAGCAGTACACACAGACCTCTCAACATGCTCTTCAACAGGCTGCTGAAAGATAGTGCTATTAGTTTTATTCATTCACCTGAAACATTTCCATCCTCCTTATCCATGGAGGATTCTTAGCAATTTAAATTATGTTTATAGACCCATAAATCTGTTGTCACATGGAGTGACTTTCACATGTCAAAAAATAATCTAATTGGAAAGATATTGAAAGTTTTGTCACACCACTGCACACACTGTGGTACTAAACAAAACAAACTGGGGATGGTAAACGAAAATTAACATGTAGCACGTGTTCAATTGATATACCTAGAAATTTGTAGGCAGGTGTTAATTTACTTAATGAACTGTTAAAAACACGTGCAGATTCTGAAGTACACGCTAACTTTGAAAGCTTAAATCATATAGTTACTATATATATATATATATACAGATATATATATACATATATATTTAAACATTATTACTAAACTATGTTATTAATCTGTGGCAGCATTTTTCTTAAGGAAAAAGGAAATAATTTTATTGCTCAACTGGTGACAATGTTAGAAAGTTATGTAGGGATTGTTGAGAATGGTGTATATTAATGTATATATGAAGAGTGTATTTGTATCGCATCAGTCTGGTAACGTCATTATTCAATCAATTTGATCTCAAGTCACTGGATGTTTGCCTTGATCTGCTTAGACAAAGGGGAATTGTAAATTCAAAATAGTATTCATGGTAGGGAGTCGTAGCACTAAATATATAAATATGTTGTAGTTATTATTACTTAACTATGTGCCCTGGGAATTTAATGACTTAGTAGTAAGCATGAGTGAGCATGCCCCCCTAGTTTGGACAGGTCACGGAATACGGCACGTTAAATCACATATACGTATAATTAGTATATTTTAATATTTTTGGTGTAAGAAACAGTTAGATTTCTCTTTTAGCACATTATCTCATCACTTTCAGCCTCTGCCCCCGATTATCACAAGAGTGAACTGGATCTTTTATTCATTGAATTGATGTTGGTACCGTTAAAGTGTACCGGTTATCGGAAGCATTCAGTATCTTCCCTTCAAACCGTCCACACTGATTGATTTGCCGAGGTAAATTCTACGCCTGCTACTTCTGCAGAGCTAGCAAAATGACAATTGATAAATGCCACTTTCTTCTTCACATCAAATAATCCCCAGTCGTAATTTTCTTTGATAGATTGTCAAAATAGCGGCTTTGTTTATTATCAGCCTTTATCAGCTGGATTGTAGCGTCGCCCCATAACGTAGTTCCAAAATATAACAAAATCAAATTTGTAGCAATTGATTCTTTAGTGACAAAACCTAAGAGTAATTTCCACTTGCAGCACGTAAACGATTTTACATAAAAAGACAGGGTGGCTGACATACCGTTAAATGTGTTAGAGTGAGAACGCAAACTAAATCGCCTGTAAGACAGTCTAGTAGCAAAGCCATCGTTCAGCTATTGCTAATCTTCCCATATGCCCCACCCATCCCATATGAGATCATCAGCATGAAACACAAATCCCATATGAGATCCTCAGCATGAAACACAAATCCCATATGAGATCATCAGCATGAAACACAAATCCCATATGAGATCATCAGCATGAAACACAAATCCCGTATGAGATCATCAGCATGAAACACAAATCCCATATGAGATCATCAGCATGAAACACAAATCCCGTATGAGATCATCAGCATGAAACACAAATCCCATATGAGATCATCAGCATGAAACACAAATCCCATATGAGATCATCAGCATGAAACACAAATCCCAGATGAGGTCATCAGCATGAAACACAAATCCCATATGAGGTCATCAGCATGAAACACAAATCCCATATGAGATCACCAGCATGAAACACAAATCCCATATGAGATCATCAGCATGAAACACAAATCCCAGATGAGATCATCAGCATGAAACACAAATCCCAGATGAGATCATCAGCATGAAACACAAATCCCAGATGAGATCATCAGCATAAAACACAAATCCCAGATGAGGTCATCAGCATGAAACACAAATCCCATATGAGATCATCAGCATGAAACAAACGACTTCATATGTTGAACAGGGAAAGTCAAGATGGCTGGGGTCCCCATCAGGGCTGCCTTCATGTAAGGTGTCATGCAAAAGCAATCACTAAAAATATTAATTGAAATAAGTCACACTATATGGCCACATGTTGCTTAGTCCGCCACTTTGTCAAAGTACCCCAAGTTTAGCGAGTCCTATGTAATTTTTTATGGCTATATTGCTTACCAAGGAGCTGAGTCAGTAGGACTGTGCAGCGCTTTAACCCAAATGAGCCTCTCAAGCGATGTAATACCTTCTCTGGATATGGGCATACATGGGAATTCTCTAAAAGCGCTGACCCTGAGGCTCCTTAAACACCTTTAATTGCCCATCATGGGGATTGTACTTACAGACTCATCAAAAATGTCAACCCAACAACCTCAATACCAGTCTCTCTAAAAATGACATATCATTGAGTAACATGCATTCAAGCAGAAATATCAGCCACATGCTGGCAGCAAAAGCACTAATTCAGATCCACACTGCGTCACCCTGAGAATTCGCCCTCTCACCCTTACAGTGCGAGATTGGAGCAAAATCCTGAGACTCCAGGTCAAACCCCATGAGTTCCGAGTTACGGGTATAGGTGACAGTAGGGAGTCGCTAGAATTTAGCCACTTCTGCTTTGGTAACCGCCATATGGGAAATCTAATCCTACGTGCAAATGGTTTATATGACTTTGCTATTAATCAATTATTATTATTATATTTATAGTATAGTGTGGCTATGTGATACTATGTATATAAAATCAGAATGTAATTACTTTCGGCTAAGCCCACCTTTCAATGAGGCTTCTTAAAATATCCCTCCAGGTAGAACACACGCAATGCAACACAGTTTACAGGACACTTTGTACGTTGTACGTAGAATTGGTAGAATTAAAAAATTCTAAAAAGTTCCCAGTTAGTCTTTCTAATTCTACTCCATGGGCATGAAGCCGTGATCATCCAGAAGAAATGTATCAGCGCTTTACTTACAATTAACTTGAGTATAAGTTTTGGCAGCTATTTACTGTATTCTGTAAATCGACAACGCATTTGGATTGCACAAGCTCATTATCTAATGATAATCACTGTGTTTAAAGGCCTATTAAATTCTATTTAGCCATCCAAACTAAAAGATGCAATTACCAATGAAATGCAATATGTTGTAACAAATGATTTTTTCTAATTAAATATTAATTAAGAATGTTTTATTATGGCTGAATGTAGACAATATATTCTGTGTTCTCAATGTGTTAAAATAAAAATACAACATTAGTTAACAGCTATGAAAAATGGCAGACCGGTTTTTATAAAGCTGTTATTTCTGTTAGCTCAAAGCTATTTTAGATGAAAAAAAATGTAATAAAGGTGGAGAAAATAAAATAATAGAAATATGTATGTAATTCTTCACGCATATTATTTTTCCCCAAAAAAACACTAATGAATACATATGAAATACGTTACTAACTTGTTGCTTAGCGTGTCTGTCAGGATCCCAAATGTGAACATATGATCTCAAATTTATTTTCCTGGCAAACACATAAATAATGCATTTTGGAGTTTATTTCATTGTTTCTGCTTTCTCAGTCTCGTTTTTAAAGCGACACTCCAGCTTCAATGCACATGGTGGCTATTAGGTCCCTTTAAATTTTTCTGGTGTCCCCTTGCAAATGATGAGGTCATTGGGCAGAAGTATATGCATTCGTACCCCTCCCCCCTCTGTTTTATGTGTAGCGATCTCTTTGGCCTTATAAACTACCGTATTTGCTTGATTATAAGACGAGGTTTTTTCCAGAGCAAATGTTCTGAAAAATACCCCTCGTCTTATAATCGGGGTCGTCTTATATTCAGACCTCAACTAGGTCTGACTATGGGACTAAGATCCAGATCCCCCGCAGCGATGCAGGGCACCTGGATCCTCCTGTCTCCCCCACACACACACACACTTACCAGTACTTTTGAGTCCCGGTGCTTAGTCCGGGCAGCGTGTAGAGCTCTACGCGATTCGTGTACACAACTTCCGCTGCAGCCGGTAGGAGGTGCGGTTAGCGGCGGGGCGTGTCTGTGTCCATCACGCAGACCTTCCCCGGCTGTCAGAGATCAGAGTTCCCCGTGATATCTGACAGCTGGGGAAGGTCTGTGCGATGGACGCAGACAACCCCCGCCACTAACCGCACCTCCTCCTGTCAAAAGTCTGGGTGAAGGCCTTCCCTCATCTGTGCATACAGATGGATGGATAATTAGAGGTACAGACAGACAGACACAGCGTAGCGGCGATGGGAGGGTAATGCTTAATGGATCTTAACAATGGAGATAAAAGAAATATGACACCCATGATTTTATTATATAATTATTATTATAATTAGAATCGGAATATATATGTGAATATAGTACATAATTAAGAACTGGATTCTTGCTAAGAAATGCGACAGAATGTTATTAACCCTTTCACGACAAAGCCTGCACATGTACGGGTTCACAATGGATTATTAATAGGTTTAAGGACAATCTGTTGTCCATATGGGGTTAAACCATACGATATCATTACTAGTTTTAAAAGCACAAAAAGGTGACTGGCTGATCAATATATGGCCATACGGTGTGGCGGAATCCCCCAATATTTATACCTTAGAGAGGTATTTGCTGGGTTTGCGCTGAATTCTTGCTTTTGTTTTGTGTATTTATTGGTCATTATTATTCTTGCAACCCGGGAATCTGAATGCGTATGCCTTTTATGCTTTTTAGCTCGCCTTTCTGAATAGTTTTCTTTTTCTTCATCTGACTTCAAGTTTGCCTCATTCCTTTGGTACCTTTGCATTTTATTCCTGTGCGGCTCGCCCTTTCTCCGGCCACTGAGATCTCTCTACTCATGTGCCTGACATCTCAATCCCGTCCAACCTCGAGTCCTACACTGGTTATGGACTTTGCAATACCATCAATATATTGTTTTGATGGTTATCAAATTTGTATAATTATTATTTTACATGCTGTGCTAGCTTTAACAGTTTTTCATAAAATACTGATTGAAGTTACCGCAATGTATAATTATTACACGATATATATCATTATCATATAAAAGCTATAATCATCCACTAGCACCACTTTTGTGTAAACAATATTTCAATATAATCCATTTTTAGAATCCATTCACATTTGGACAAGGATTTATTACGCCCCAAACAAATAGTGATGAGCTGTTGTTTGGGCATAATAAAACACATTTATGATGATTATAATCTAATAAAACAAATAACTTTTATAAAGGAGACTCAAGGCTATAGTGTAATAAAAGTGTAAAATCTACATTTTTCTACCTAATTTCTGTATTATACACAAATTGCATGTAGCATAACAGCATAGGTAGGAGGTTGGTTAAATTGGTATGTGTGTGTTCCAGACCAGAATATGCCAAACTGGGTTAAAATGGCAATTTGTTTGGTAAATTGTTTTTCTTTTTTTACAATACGTGTCAGAGGTGTGTAAAACACAGCCTGCCCTCTATTCTGGGAGTACAGGGCCTCGCTAAAGTATTCACTCCCTTTTTTTTCCTATTTTTTTACATTACAACCTGGAATTAAAATGGATTTGTTGGGGGTTTGTAGCATTTGATTGACACAACATGCCTACCCCTTTGAAAATGCAAAATATGTTTTATTGTGGGAAAAAAACAAGAGATAAAGCAAACAAACAGAAAACGTGAGCATGTGCATAACTATTTACCCCCCAAAGTCAATAGCTTGTAGAGCCACCTTTTGCAGCAATCGCAGTTGAAGTCTCTTGGGGTGCGTCTCTATAAGCTCGGCACATCTAGCCACTGGGATTTTCACCCATTCTTCAAGGCAAAACTGCTCCAGCTCTTTCATGTTGGACGGGTTCCGCTGGTGTACAGCAATCTTTAAGTCATACCACAGATTCACGATTGGATTAAAGGTCTGGGTTCTGACTAGGCCATTCCAAGACATTTCAATGTCTCCCCTTAAACCAGTAAACCAGTGAACCTCTGTTCCAGTCTCAAATCTTTTTGGTCACTAATCATTGATCCAACTCACTTCAGTAGCCAGGGACCTAATCTGATCATCATCTCTAACACTAACACTATACAGTACTGTAACCTAACATCTAACTGTACCTATAACTGTTCACCAACACGATCCTAGTGTTACCACTTATGCTATCAGCTAACCCCTATTTTCACTAAAGTGAAAGGTAAGGGAGTGACTTTGAGGTACTCGGGCTTTGCGCTTTCAGGGAATATATAGATTTATGGGGTTAAGTTGATATTTGGGACATTTTTAGAAACTAAACACTAAATGTGTTAGTGGGCACTCACAGTTGAATAAAGTCATAGCAAAAGCGCAAAAACTGCTCTAGTCATTTAGTGTAAACATGGCAAAACAAAAACCTTTCCTGAAGAGGTTAAGACATTTGCACATTTATGCTACTAGCCAAACCTGTAAGTTGTGGGAAACCCAAAATATTTTGTAGTATCTTTCCATCTTGTCATTTGTTATTTTTCATCTTCATTTACTAATATTTGTGCCAAAACCAGGCAATCTACTGGGGTTGTGCAGTGTGACTGTCTTTTAGTTGTTTTCAACTGTACCTGAGTGGAGTTTAGTTGATTAAGACAGTAGCCCATTTACGCTAGTGTCAGCCAAACCTCTAATTCATGGACAAGTTAAAATGTGTTTCCGAATCAAAAAATGTCCCCGTTGAATTTTTTTTGCACTGTGTGGTAGATGACTATTGTACAATCCGAGAACTATTCCGCTTATGTATATGCACTTTTATATTCTTTCCAATGCCTGTGAATGAATGAAGAGATTTTTTTAAGCATTTTCAGCAAGTATTTTGTTAGGTTTAGCTTCATCCATGACTATGTTCTTGCTGCTTTGCACTGTAACTTTAGCCTGGTGTTTGTTCTAAATTATTTATCTCTAAAAGCAGACTCCATAGGTCCTGGCTCACCCCAAAGGCAATCACTCTGTTCTGTTCGCAAACAATTTTGAGAAATCAAAAAAGAATTCCTACAGGACTGAGAGCATTATAAAATGATGTTGTGTAAATGACCCACAGTTCAGTATATCAATGATTTCACGCGGAGGCAAGAATAGCAGAATCTGTTCTCTCTCTGATTCCTGTTGAATGAGAATAATGAGTCAGTGAAGGCATTATTCCCCATCTCTTGGTAAACCTTGCGCTCAACCTTCCCTGATGATTTATGATATAAATGGTATCCATCACCTGCAAAGAGCTCTCACACAATGACCTTCAGATATTGATATAGATTTTGCTTTCTAGTAAAGGCTTCATTTCGACCTCACTGGCCCAACCATTATACTGTAGATCTGGTATGTTATATTCCCCTCCTGTACCTGTGATGTATGTTGTTTATGTATGTAAGTATGTACGTATGTACGCAAGTATGTTAGTTATACATAAGATTTGTAATGTACCAAAACAAGCTTTATAAAGCAGATTATTTGTTTTAGGCATTGCATTTTTTGTGTGCTCCGAGAGTAACAAACTTTTGGGAATCTCTAATTTTCTTCAGATTAAATATCACAAAAAGGTGGTACTTAACGACCAATTAAGTTCTATACTGTCTTGTGGGTTTTGCATCTGGAGGGAGACTTCCCCGTCAATGCATCAGATATCAAGCTCTCTGATCAGAGGTTGGATTAAGTCGGAGCAAAACAACCATGGTCACAACATTATTTGTTTTACCTATACCTTTAATGTGGAGTTTGCTTGTGATCTTCAGTTGATCTATACCTGCATGGCTGGGTTTGTGTGTTTCCATGTGTTGTTTATTGGGTCTACACCTGAACTATATGAGAGAGGAAAAGAGAGTTATGGAACAATGAAGGAGGGGAATGGACTCTGGGGGTGATGACACCACTTGAGTGTTCTTTTCGAGTCACTTGCTGGACCTGCACCATTCATTTAAATTTAGCCACCACATGTGAATTTGGCACCTTTTCTTCTCCTGTGTCCTATTTAAGCCTCAGAAACCTAGTACACCTTGCCGTCTGGTGGTCTTAACTAGGCTTGTCGTAGCGTATTGTGCTATTGTTCCTGTGTTTCACCCGGGTTGATCCTGACTATTCTGTTTTATGACTTCCTATCCTTAGCTCTTTTGTGCAACCACCCTGAACTCCTGCTACCTAACCACAACTCTTATATCGAGTTATCCAGACCTTTACAGTATGTCCCCGGGTTTGGACGATCATCAGACAGTCCCACAGCCAGGGATGGCCCAAGGCAAAATGCCGCCTGGGATGAATTTTAAAATGCCCCCCCCCCCTTAATCTACCCTTCCTCTCCCTCCGTCCCTGCCGCCCCCCCCTATTATCTAACCTTACACCCCCCCCTGTACTTACCTTTCAGCAGTCCTGCGGTGAGTCTCCCTGTTCGGTCTCGGTGCCGGCTTGTAATGCTGAGCGCCGGAAATGAGCGCCGGCACTCAGCATTACAAGCCGGCACCTAGACCGAACAGGGAGACTCGCCGCAGAGGAGAGAGGGGCGCCGAGCGGGTAATGACAGCTTGGTAAGCGAAAACCACTCGGCGCCCCTTTCTCTGTCTTTCGCTTTAAAAAAAAAAAAAAAAAAAAAAAAAGGGGCTTGGGGCGGCAAAGTGCCGCCTGGAGCGGTTGCCCCACTCGGCTCCATTGTCGGGCCGGCCCTGCCCACAGCCGCTCCAACCCGAAAGGCTAAACCCAAAGGGGAAACTGGTTGGAGGACGAAGAACTCTTCTGATACCAACAGGCTTTCACCTACCCTGCGCCATCATCTCCAGCTAAGCGTGACAATGTTTGGCCAAAACATTATGCATGTGGGGTATTGCTGAACTCAAGGGGTTTTACTGAATATACTTTGGGTTTTTGTTTTGCAAGAGCACCTACCTAGTGCAAGAAATCTGCAATATAATACCACAAACAAAAGCAGAGCAAGTTTTCATAAGAACAAAGCCACATACACATTCCTAAAAAAAACCTTGGTCATTAGAGGGGGTTCTTGAACATGTCAGATACAGTATGTTTCAGGTAAATAAGTCTCTCCTCACCATAAGTTAACATGATGTTTTATGTAGAATTATTTTATACTCAATAAGACTTTGTATAGAAGTCAAAGCACGGTGTGTTTTTAAGGGTTTCTAGTATTCCTGTGGATTTGCGTGATGTTGTATGAAAATAAAATTTCAGTTACGGATAAAGTGTGATTTTTTTTCGTATATAAGTAGATGAATATATATATATATATATATATATATATATATATATATATATATATATATAACAGGGGCTATTAGGGTCAGGCAGTATTAGGATATGACATAATGCTAATCACTGAAAAAAGCACATAATTCTGTGAATACAGAATATGGCATAATCTGATTTTTCCTGCCTAATGACTTAATGAAATAAATAGCTGTCAATTGGTCAAAATATTTGCCAAAGCCTCTCTGGCCACACCAAACCACACGCTAAAATTTTTTTATTATTCAGGGTTTCAAAGACCTTCTTTTTACCCTAATCCTTTCATCCACAGCTGTTATGCGCAGCCCTGTTTACGTTCACTTTCTTCCATTGAAAATATGGATTTGGCAGTTTAAGTCAAATAAAATACACAATAACTAGATAAAACAGGTCTGGAATACCACTTTACATGTAGTTTGTGAGCTTGGACAATCTCGTGTTGAATTTACTTTAAAAATAGAAAGAAGATGCCCTGAAAATAGAACTTGTTTGGATGAAAATGTGAAACCTCTATTTATACAAAAGGAACTGACTGCACTGCAGGGAATATCAAACCAAATGGATTCCCGAGTCCGGCTTTATTAGAAAAGAGAACGCCTATCTAATTTTAGGGGTATCGCGGTTAATAGTTCAGCTTAACAAAAATCTAAATATGAATTCATTCCTTCTTTATAATCTGACCAACATATGCCAACTGTCTCAACTCAGATTTTTACTAACTACTATCTGGAAGAACTTTCTTACTCACCGCTCCTCGATCTTGTTCCATTCCAAAGGTTTCAGATTTTATTAGAATACACGATTCTACTAAAAACGTTCTCTAGAAAATGTTCTTCTTTAGGACAAAACAGGAGTAAATGGTCCAAAACGATTCCATGGCGATAATACAAAATTGCAACAAGCGCTTTTACAGGATCAATAGTGTAAACTCTCTCTAATTGTAACATGATTGGATGTCCAGCTGGAAGACATTTTCCAACCATTAACTACAAATACAAGGTGATAAAGGCGGCAAAATGGTACCAGCGGAATCTAATTGCCGCAATTCACGATGTAAAATGGTGATGCCTCTCTGAAAAGGACAACAGGCTACTTCAGAGAAAATCGATCTCATGCTCAGAGGTTAAACCTAAAGGTTGGACAATGACAGGGCTACATATACGAGATATTAATTATGCGAGGCTGTGAACCCCAGGGAGATGATTAGCATGGCAGTTGGGTACAGGTGCTATGTACATCATACATATGGGTCCCTGTGGTGGAGCAATTGAAGAGCAGGGTGGGCATTTACATTTTCATCTAGACAGTATTTTTCGGAATGGTGAAGAACTATATCAGTTTGCACACATTTTGTCCTCAATCAGAATTACACCTTGGGATACTATAGTTTTAGATGTTTTTATATAGGGATCAGCTTTCCACTGAGATATTACTCTATTACTATTCCCACTTTCTCGTGTGCAATATGTTCTCTTGCTTATTTATTCATTTCACTCTTAGGCAGACCTTATTATCATTCAGCGACTGGTTAAATGAGCATCAGGGAATGTATATTTGTTCAGCTGCTACCCTCATGCTAATGAAAAAGAAGTATATTATCAGTATATGTGTCTGGGTACTGGGATCTGACAGTACCCAGACACATATACTGATAATATGTGTCTGGGTACTGGGATCTGACAGTGACTACATCTCACCCCTCGTTGTAGTCATCAGGCTTTGGCATGAATGGAGTCCCCTTCGGGTGGCTCCTGTGTTGTTACCCCATACCTGTGTTTGACCTCTTTTGTTGCTCTTCTGGCCTCTCCCTGTGTTGTCAGTGACACTGACCTTTGCTTTGTCTACTTGGGTGTATTTATGTTTGCTGCCAACCTATTGGTACTATATAGGCATTCTGCCAAAGGTAGACTCATGCCTAAGGGCCCTCAAGCTGAGGTTGTGCTTAAGCTAATACCTGCAATGCAGTTTCCATGTATTTATTTGATCTATATCTGCAATGCTGCGTTTTATATGTTGTTATTGTATACCTGCAAATACAGGATTTGTATGTCTGATTCTGTTTATTTGATATATACCTTCAGTGCCGAGATCACAAGTGAATTTCAGTTGATCTATGCATGCAAAGCTGGGTTTGTGTGTTAATGTGTTGATCTATACCTGCTATCGGCAGCAGGGTCTAATATTAATATATATCGGCAACTGGGGCTAATATTTATATATATATATATCAGCAGCAGGATCCAATATTTATATATATATCGGCAGCAGGGTCTAATATTAACGAAACTGCCAGTTCAGCTGTAATTTTGAAATCATGTTTCAATCATAGTCTTTACTTCAAAGAAATAAGTACTCATTATGTAGATAAAAATGCATGTCTAATGCGTATATGTGATAGGGCCATCACATAAATCAATAATAAAGGGAGGGGCTTGCTGGGGGCATTAATACCAATAGTGGTGGCTGGAGGCGATTATACAAGGGTGTGGGGGCACCACATTAATCTATACTAAAAGGGTGCTGGCTGGGGCATCAATACACAAGGGTCAAAAACACTATGGGGGTATAAACAACAATGCAGTGTGAAAAATCCATCCTGATGTAGATGTCAGTGACGTAGATTGTGTCCTGCTGTTTGTGTGTTTTTGGTTATCAGTGTACCAGAGCCTGTCCTGGGGTGTGTGTGTGTGTGTATAGGTGTTGGTGTGGCAGAGCCTGGCCTGTCCTGGTGTGTGTGTGTTTGGATGTGGGTGTGGCAGAGCCTGTCCTGGGGTGTGTGTTTGGGTGTCCGTATGGCAGAGCCTGTCCTGGGGTGTGTGTTTGGGTGTCCGTATGGCAGAGCCTGTCCTGGGGTGTGTGTTTGGGTGTCGGTGTGGCAGAGCCTGCCCTCTGTGTGTGTTTGGGTGCCAGAGCCTGTCCTGGTGTGAGCCTGTCCTGGTGTGTGTGTGTCTGGGTGTCGGTGTGACAGAGCCTGTCCTGGTGTGTGTGTGTTTGGTTGTCGGTGTGGCAGAGCCTGTCCTGGTGTGTGTGTTTGGGTGTCGGTGTGACAGAGCCTGTGTTGGTGTGTGTGTTTGGTTATCTGTTTCCTGGCACTTAACTTACAGTTGGAATTATTTAATTTATACTTATCCAGAGATAAAATGCCCTCCAGAAGTTGTAGTGACTTCAGGGGACAAAACATTCAAGGCCCTGAAATCATTTAGTGGAAAAGTTAAGCTATTGTGTTATTTATGCTATAATATTTATTTCAAGGATTAGTCATACTAAATTGTGGCTTCAGGCTTCCCGTATTGAATGATCAAGTATTATGTAAGTCCAATAACAAAAGTATCATTCCATAGCACATACCTTTTGGCAATATATATATATATATTTTCTCAGTGGTATGATTTAATGGTGGAAATTATTAATGCCCCCCCAGTTTGACTGTGGTATCTTGTGTGCCCCCCCCCCTATATATTGTTTCTAGAGTCGCCACTGGCGTAGGGGTTCACATACTTTTAAAAAACCACGGTGAATGTATGTATTCGATATAGACAAGAACAATATAATAATGTATGTGCTATTGTAACCTGGATGAAGATGATCATATCTCAATTTATGCATAAATCAAGTCTGATTTGCTCAACGTTTGAGATGCTTCCGAAAGAGAACTTACCATAACGCATGTTATTTAATTTTGCCATTTCTCCATTGAGCTGATCTCGGCTACCTTTGAAGGAAAACTTGAAATAATCCTTTGCTACGTGAACAAGAGTCACTGTATTACACGGGTTCACTAAATGTCATCGAAAGTACGTGTGAAGATTTCTCTAAAATTTTAATCAAGCCCCTTTAGCCTTTAACCAAATTGGTCTTTTCAGACTTTATTTTTCTTTTAATTAAGAAAATGGCAAGATATTTATATAGCTGGGAAAAAGCCAGAAGGCATGAATAAGAAGGGAAAAAAAACAAACAAAAATACCCAGCCAGTTGAAGAGGCATGAACAGTGACATTTTCAAGCTAAATATTCTTTTGTGATCATTTTAATGCATAAAACCTTCACGTAAACTGCAAAGGGGGAAAAGAATGACAAAATGTTTTCTCACAGCTGAATTTAACGCATAAGCTATTTCTTCTATTTCTACAAAATCATATGTTATTAATGGCGAGAAAGATGCAAGCACTTTCCTCTAATACCTTTGGGAAATTTCTTCCCAGCTTGAAATACAAATATATTTACTGTGCATAAATCCATGAATCATCCCAAAGACATTATTTCTCATATGTATCATATACATTTTTTTTCTTTTTAATTAAAACTGGTGTAATGGGACCCCAAAGATAAAACATTCCCATGAGAAACTCCCGGGTAATTAGAAAAAAAAAATACCTAAATAAATTTCCTGATAGTACAGTTAATTATTGTTAACTGGGTGATTTAAATATTCCGAATATGCGTTTTTCTTTTTAAATTGTTTGATCATTTGCTTTTGATATGTGTAGAAAGCTGGTCTTACTTAAAATAAGAAAGAAAAAAAAGAAAAAAAAATATATATATATATATATACATATAAATATATATAAAGGTTCAGAGTAATCCCAAAAGTAGTTACATCTGAATTTAATCTCTGGCTTGAGTCAGATCTCTCTCCTACACCAATTAAGTCCCTGTGTCAATTCGTTCTGTATAGAGGAACATTTTTTAAAGCATATAAGCAAGATCTGGTTACAAAAGAACAAAGCTACCGAAAATAATTGGAATCTGTGAGACGTAGCGTAGATGGAAGGCAGAAATAATTACCTCTGTAATATTTTTGTTCCCTTTAAATAAAGTTTTCCTGTGAGAATGGAACAAAATTGTTACCCGCCCATCTTCATTTCAGAGCAAAAAAATATTTAATTGGCTGAAAACGCATATTAATATATCCACATGTAATCATTTCTACTTTAGTATGGGAGCACTCCAATGATAATGTATTCCCAGAACATTTTGGTTTCTATCTGAGCACAGTCCTAGGCAGGGGTCGACAAATTTGGTTGGGATTTTGGAACCACCCAAAAAACATTGGAAGATTTATTCCAATGATTCTAACAAACACGCGTAATAACCTACTACATAACTTACACACACATATACTAACAAAAACTCAACTAACACTCGCTACCACACAGTAAGATACTTAAACAAACTCGGTAACATACACACACTAACAAACATGTCAAACTTGGCGTGCAGGATGCACGGCTTGGGGGGCATTGGGGCTCCCCTGCTAAACCCTAGGCGCCAGGAATCTATTCCTTGTTGCCATGGTGACCAGGGGTTTCACAAGCCCTAGTCCTGGGCATATTTTGTTTCCATGAAGGCATACAGCATCATACGGTACGTCTCGGATTCCTTACTCATTCGCATGTAGGAGCTGGTTTAGATCCAGCCGAGGAGAGTAGAATATGGTTGGATGTGCGTGAGCTGAGCGTTGACCCAGGATTGGTAGCTTGATACCATCCAATGGAAATTATCACCATCATGTTAGAGGCCTTTTGAAGGAAACAGTCCGAGTTGTTTTTAGATTTATTTTTTGAGATCAGACTTTTTTTCTACTTGAAAGTAGAAAGAGTTAGAATGAGGTTCAGAAGATAAGTGCCAATCCTTGTTTTAATAACAAACACCACAGTCATGTTGTGTTTAACTAGAAAACACTGCCAACATTTGCCAAAAAACTAGACACAGCTCTCCACTAAGTTACCTCCAAACCCAGTTCTTCTTATGCTACGCTAGTAGAAAAGCAACTTGAAAGTACCACAGAAGCTACATTTTGCCTTTGGATATTTATGTCCCAAGTGCATTAATTTACATTTATCAACATTAAACTGCAGCTACCACAGTCTCAACCATTCTTCTCATTTTCTTGAAGCATTAGCCGTTTAGCTTGTTCCACTAGGAATGTCTGTCCTCCTGCAGGCAAAGAAATACTTTACCTTTGAGATCTTTGTACCGTATTTGCTCGATTATAAGACGACCCCCCAAATCTTAATATTAATTTAGGAAAAAAAGAAAAAGCCTGAATATAAGACCACCCTATAGGAAAACAGTTTTACCAGTAAATGTTAATTCATTTAAACACTTTTTTTTAATAAAAGCTATGCTTGAGAAAAATATTTTGGTTTTATTTCCTTCTATTTTCCAACCTGCCCCCCAGTTATGCACATCTGCCCCAGAAGTGCCTTATACCCCCTATATGCCACTGTGCCCCATGATATGCCTTTTAACCCTCTAAATGTCACAGTGCCCCATGATATGCCTTTTAACCCTATATGCCACTGTGCCCCCTGATATGCCTTTTAACCCTATATGCCACTCTGGCACTTAGAGGGTTAAAATGCATATTATGGGGAAGAGTGGCATATAGGGAGGTTTAAGGCATTTCAGGAGGCAGAGTGGCATTAAAGGGGTTAAAAGGCATTTCACAGAGCACTCTGCCTCCAGAAATGCCTTACACCCCCCATTTAACACTCCCCCTCCCTCCTCCAAACTTACCGGTGCTTCTGAGTTGGGGGGGGGCGCATAACACAGGAGGGTCCAGGTCCCCTGCATCTGAGCCCCAGGTGCTTAGTCCGGGCAGCATGTAGAGCTCCACGCGAATCGCATAGAGCTCTACACACTGCCCGGACTAAGCACCGGGGACTCAGAAGCACCGGTAAGTTGGAGGGGGCATAACACAGGAGGATGCAGGTCCCCTGCATCCTCCTGTGTTATGCCCCCCCCTCCAACTTACCGGTGCTTCTGAGTCCCCAAGTGCTTAGTCCGGGCAGCGTGTAGAGCTCTACGCGATTGTATCGCGTAGAGCTCTACGCGATTGTATCGCGTAGAGCTCTACACGCAGCCCGGACTAAGCACCGGGGACTCAGAAGCACCGGTAAGTTGGGGGGGGTTAACAGAGGAGGATCCAGGTCCTCTGCATCGCTGCGGGGGATCTGGATCTTAGTCTCACAATCAGACCTATTTGAGGTCTGATTATAAGACGACCCTGATTATAAGACAAGGGGTATTTTTCAGAGCATTTGCTCTGGAAAAAACCTCGTCTTATAATCGAGCAAATACGGTAATAGCGCAAATAAAAACATTCACACAGTGCCATATGGGGGGGGCAAGCTAAGACAGCATAGCTGCATATATAGTATATTAACAATGTTTAGAAACAGGACAATGAGGGTCTTTTCAGGATTACCATAGTGTGGAAAATGCATGTTTATAAAGAGCTCAGAACCTAAGAAACATGGCAATAATAATAAAGGACAAAAACAGGTATTTCTGAAAGATTATTTAAAACACTGAGTGTTTCAAGTGTTTCTGAAAGATATATAGCCATATACAGGTGTGTGCTGTGTGTGTGATAAATGGATTTACCTGGCTTGGATTCTGGTTCTATATTCTTACAGCGTAGGATAGAGAGCCACAAACCTTCATTTCTGATCCGTCACAGTTCGTGAACGGGGTGGATTCCTTAATTTGTTCATTATTTAGGAAACTGTTTGCTTACTACCAAGAGCCACCAAATACACCTTCATAAAAAGTATGAGATATACAAACTCTGAGCTCAAAAATCACTTTAAAGGGACACTCCAGCCTCCCCGTTTTTTTAAACACTTATTTTTCTCCTCTTCGGCTGCCTTTGCTAAAGATAATTAAAAGTGAAATTCAAATGAAAACTAATGTCAGGGTCCACCCTGCCAGTCTGGACGATACAATAATTATTTGAAATCTTGTCTACCTTCAGCCACTGGTGGCCAACCTTCCCTCTCAGGAGCCCCCACATCCAATTACTTGGGACAGCTGAGCCTCGTTACCAGAGTTTAGCCCTGCCTTTATATACCTGCTCTGCTCTTTGCATTTGTTTGGTTTGGGTCCCTGCTAGTCTGCTTGCAGCTAAAGATCCGTTTACGTGTTCCAATTTCCTGTGTATGACCTGGTCGATGTTCTGGATCCAGATTTGTGTCCCAGACTTACCTACCTTCCAAGCCGCGTGCCCTGCCGGAAGGCTTCCAAGCCGCGTGCCCTGCCGGAAGGCTTCCAAGCCGCGTGCCCTGCCAGAAGGCTTCCAAGCCGCGTGCCCTGCCGGAAGGCTTCCAAGCCGCGTGCCCTGCCGGAAGGCTTCCAAGCCGTGTGCCCTGCCAGAGGGCTTCCAAGCTTTATTCCACTGTATATACCAGTCCTGTTCCTGTTCAGCCAACTTTCATCAATACAATCTATTCTTGTATACCAGCCTGGTGTGAGATTATCTCTGGTCTGTACTTACCTCTCTGTCAATATGCATCTCGGAGTACAGACAGAGCCTCAGATATCCCCTGCAATTGGGCTCCTATCCGACCTGCTGGCCTGGGTCCTGACAACTAAATATTATTCTTTAAGCAGTAAGTATAGCGCTGTATACAGTACTGTAGTTTAACATTGAAGGGTTATTGCTTTTATAAGCCGTTTCAATAAACCCCCTGTATGTGTAGACCTGGAGGCTGCCTGTGTAAATCATGATATTTTTTGGCGACTTTCCCCACTCGCACAAGACACTGAGATTATTCCTTACAGCAATGCTAACGAAGTCCGTCTCATGCTATGAAATCCTTTCCTCCATAGACTTACATCAGTCATAGTGTCCAACAGGCGGATTAAGACAAAAACAGTCTGTTTTACCAAGAGATAGTAATATAGTAATATATGTAAACTATTATGTATATTAAACGATTAAAAAAATGCGATACTGCTGGGAGCTTCCCAAATGGGCGTCCGTATATATGCTGTAGTGTACGCCAGCTGAACTAGCATGCACGAGAGCGTGGCTCTTACTGAAATCAAAATAAGTTCAGTTTTATTTACTCTAGCTGCTGCTGCAGAAGAATAATTTTCTATATAAAATATAGGAAATCATGCAGCGTTTTGTTTGCAGTAACATCCACTGAAGTCACGCACTTTAAGGTGCATATTACTAAAGTTTAGAGGTTTGTGAGGGGTCACTGTAAAGCCGAGATAAGCGTTACAACACAATGATAGATACCCATCTGGGAGAACAGAATTCCATCAAATTTAATTCTTGCTGGATTAATAGTTTTACACAGAATAATTATTTGAAACAACCAGAAATTGTGTTTTATTTTGCAGTTTAGACCATTTTAAAAATCCAAATTCATATTTCCACGGTTTTCACTTTCAGGTCACTTCATGTAATCAGGACAGCAGTTTGTATCATTAGCTCCGATAAGTGAGATTTCTGGTACATATTTTATAATTGCGACAAAACTTATCTGTCACTGAAAAACGATAAAATATAAAGTGGAGGAAGAAATACAATGATATTTTATTTATATGATCCCGGCATGTGCTCGAGACTAAATCCCCAAACTCATTTTTCAGTGTCCCCGTGAACCAACGGCTTCGGTGCCAAATTGATTTTACAGAAGCTGTTGACTTAACGTTGGAGGCGACCTAGAATAATCCGGAGAGGCTAAATAATTAGCTTTTGCCACTTAAAAGATGCAGTACCAGCTCTTCATCCTCTCTCAGCGAAAGTCCAGTGTTTAACGGCGCAAAAGAGTCATCTGGGCTTTGTTTGGCATTCTTCTTCTTCTTCGTCTTCTTTTTGGCTGAAGTAGTCTCAGAAGGCGTTTCTTCTGAGCTGCTGTAAGTTCTTTTTCTTGACGGCTTCACGTCATTGTCACTTAGAGGAGAAAAACAAAAAGCAATGTTGATAATTAAGGCAACAAAATGATGAATAACCCGTTTCCTCACAGCATGTAAAAGCAAATTAAACATTAAAAATGACTTTAAAAAAAATGCAAGTGAAAATGTGTTTTATTCACCTGGAATTTCTAGTAGCATTTAAAGTCCGCTCC
Organism: Spea bombifrons; assembly: GCF_027358695.1. Taxonomy (NCBI): domain Eukaryota; kingdom Metazoa; phylum Chordata; class Amphibia; order Anura; family Pelobatidae; genus Spea; species Spea bombifrons. The sequence continues at coordinate 128,323,708 of NC_071088.1, forward strand.
GGAACAATGTAATGAATAATTTCAACATAATTTGAGAAAATAAATCATCAACATTTACAGATTTATTTTTAATTTTCTAAATCAGATTGATAGAGATTTAAGAGGCATAAAACGTGAAACATTAGCAAATGCCACATTAAAACGACTTTTAACACATAAGTATCCATTAGCTATTAAGCAGCTACACACAGAAGTGAATATACGAGATGGGAGACATTAGACACTGAATTCCCGATACACTTACTATGAGCCAATCAGCGCTAATACGCCAGCAGACAATTACTTATAGCGATCTATTCCGCTCTATCAAACGCTTGATGAGGCTGTACTGCCTTCAAAACAATATGATGCGGTCCCTTCTACAGCAAAGAGTGCTCTATCCAGTCCAAAGACAACCTGTTCGCTCATGTGAATCGCCGCTAACTGCATAAAACAAGACTACGCTGCTTGTGAGCCTTCATTAACAAAGCTATGGCTTCAGGCAGCGGCCAGTTAGCTAGATCACCTCTTTCTCCTTTGGGTAACAAAAGTACCTTTTCTACTAACTCGGGTTCAATAGGGACATCATACAGCACGAGGCACATTGTGGGTTTTATCTATACATACAACAGGCGTTTCCTGGGAGCGCATAATATGACCATAAAGGAAGCCCCTTTCAATTTATAACATTAGGGCTTTATTCTGTTTTACTAAACCGATCATATATTGCAGTAATAGCCTTAAATGAATATTTAACTTCGCTTAAAGTATATTTTTTAAATAAAAAAAGGATTAGAAGACCCAACATTAGGCATCAAATATTTAAGACCCAGTTCCTGTTCCCTGTATGAAATAAGTCTTTTTTTATGAAGTATTCAATGAGAAATAATATTTTATTATTGTATAATATATATTCTAATTAAACATGTAACAGGTTATGATTTATGCACGGGTTGACATATTGCCCTCGTAGGAGGCTTAGGGTCACGCTACTGTTTAACACAATGACGAGATATAAGATGCAGAGAAGATGCGCATGATTTTAAATGACATGGAAATCAGAACCCTGTTCAAACGGAATAGTCTGTAACGCTGTTACAAATATTGCAAACGCATTCGCAATAAATTAAAAATAGAGGTACTTTCGAAATGAAATTTTTATGGGTATTTTTAATGAAAAATTAATAGGCTGCTATATTTATGGCGCAAAATCTAACTAAATGGGTATTTAAAAATAATCAATTTTAAAGGAGCGCAAGGGACAGATTATTATGTACAACAGTCGGAAGAATTCAATGTTTATGATCGATTGGGGAAAATATTGGCCTCCACTCCACAGCTATCAATCCGGGAACAGAAACAGCTGAGCACATGAAAGGCAAATTTAATATGTTGCTATTTACTAATTTCACAAGCTGTTCCAAATTACACGTATTAAAGTTAAATTGCGTTACTCCACATCGACATATTTCTTTTCGCTCGCTCCGAACTCTAATTTCTTTGCGAGGCATTTTAATTAAGAACCGTTCAAATCTTGTTTTGTTCCTTTGCGCCAGATGTCTCCTTATTCCAAGCTACTTTTATTTTATTTTAAATGATTTTTAATCAATGGAACCTGGAAGTATTAACTTTAGCGGAGGAGGAGCCCGGGCAGTAGATAGGTAACCTTGCACATTCACATCGCAATTTATCTTTGCTCTCTCCGACAAATATGAAAAAGGGGCAATTTCTAGAAGATATGACCTTAATACTTCTGTTGCAAACTGTTACCCCCCCCCCAAAAAAAAGAAAATCACCCAAAATCTGAACTTTTACAAGTATGTTTAACATAACAAAGGTATGCATTAACACTGTAAGGGAAATGCACATTAAAGTCTATTTTCTCCTTTGTCGCCTCCCTGCCTGCTTCCACTGCAAGCAGAATACTTCAGCACACTACATGTGCATGCACAGCTTTGCTTGCAAGATCCACCGACACTGAAGTTTATAGGAAATCAATTTACATCAAGCAAATGGTGCAAAGGGGGATGGAAAAATGCTAAACAAATGCTAAACAGGTCCGTCGGAACTGGGCCAGGAAGCTCGTGGTGGCGGGAGGTCAGTGGGGTCCTATGACGTTCTGTGTGTGTTTAAGATGTACTGTATGTAATACTACATTAACTACATACTAAGTTTCAAAAGGTAACAACCAAGATTTTTTAATATCTCAAAAGAGATTAAAATAGGTAGGGGATTAAAATCCATATGAAAGAGGCCACTACATTGTTTAAAGTATTGTAAAGCGGTGATCTGTTAAGAATTTAGTTACTAATACAATTGTCTAGAATGACAATTCCAGCTTTGAAAATTTCATACAGAGCTTTATTGTTTGGATTAAACAGTGTGAATAAAATTAGCAGCAATGAATATTCTAGAGAGACAGTAAAAAAAAAAAAGGGAAAAGTGTTCTCCAAAAATAGATATTTTGATAATCAAGCACACTTTGCCACAACTTTTATTTCCAGATAATAAATTTTAATTTACAAGACTAAGGCAACAATCCTAATGGAGATTAATTACTGCAGTGTCTCTCTGAACGCTCCGAACAGCTTCTTCCTCAGTTACTGTCAAAATGCTAATGAAAATATATTGTTTTGGAAAAGTCTATTTTCTGGATCCAAAAAAAGGTCCAAAATGTGAAAAAGAACCCTAAAAACAAAACTTTACTGAACAGTGGGTGAGCGGCTATTAACTTTATTACTCTCATTAACAAAAACCCTAAAATATTCAAATATATCTATTTATCTACAGTACAGCGCAAAAGTATATTCAATATTTGATGTGCCTTTAAAACGGCATCAATTCTTCACCTGCACGAGGTCGGAGATTTTGTAACACAATCATTAACGGAAACACCTGTGTAGGAGGAATACAAATGGTTGAGGAAAGGACAAACTCACTAACAAGGTGAGTTGTTCAATGTCAAAAGTCATTCATCATGGCAAGACTGAGCACAGCAACAAGACACAGGGTAGTTACACTGCATCAGGTCTCTGCCAGGAAGAAAGTTCAAGGCAGACAGGGGCTGTCCCAGCTCTTTTAAAGAAGCAAATAAATGTGCAATGTTGAGGACAAACTTAAGATTAATAAAATATATGAATCATCAATATATATATATATATATATATATATATATATATATATATGCCAAAAAATCCAGTCCAGATACACAGCCCCACTACATACAATACACATTCTCATAGTAATTCATTTACAGCTCAGCTGACGAGTTGTATGGTTAGACGTAGATATCTTAAGAGCAAGACATTATGATCTAAAACTAGAGGATTAGATATCATCTGCATAAGTTTTACTTTACAGGGAAAGGATATGAGAAGTGGAACAGCTTCCCAACAGAAGAACATGGGATGGTCAAATGGCTATCCTTAATCTAACACATTATATATATATATATATATATATATATATATATATATATATATATATATATATATATATATATATATATATATATATATATATATATCTTAAACACACTTTGAAGACACATCTGGGGCAGTAGATAAAGCTAACCCATCAATTCTCCTGCCATTTAATTGAACTTGCGGCTCAAAACATGAATATCCTGCTAAGAGTACGGATGCTATAATACACTGCGAAAAGCATTCAGCATTAAAGGCCTTTAACAAAAAAAGGGTCGTAAGTCACCACCATCCCAGTAAATAAAGGTCATTGCCTTCAGGTCTACAACATTAGTCTCTGTATCCATCACAAGATCAATCACTCGTCTTTGAGACGTTGATGCCGTGGCTCCTGCTAGAGTTCTGCTTGCATTGCTGATTGTAGCAGATCAAACCAGAATGTCATGCTGAGGCTATCAAAGGCCTCGAGTCATTGAAGCCTTAAATACAGACAGGAAAAAACCTTGGTAACCTTCTCTCTCTCTCTTATATAACCTGGAATAATGTTTTATTCCAGAGAAATCTTAGTGAGGCAGAATAGATTAAAAAACAAAAAATGAGGACTCTGCAAACTATCTAAAAGCACAACCTGGAGGGCAGGACATCACTAAATTAAAATGGGGCTGTTCGAAAAAATAGCGGCCGCCCGAACGCTTCCAGGGCACTGAACTGAGATACTGGCTGCTAAGGCGGCTAAATCACAAAGCAAATGAAATAAAGTGTCTTGGCTTCCAAAGGATAGGCCTAATTCAACAACTATAAATGGTCAAATTCTGATCTTGAAAATAAATAATAGTGACATCACCAGCGCAGAGTCTCTGTGGGCTCTCCGGACAGAAATGTCATTTTTCATTGTGTTACTGACAATACTCCTGAGGCCGAAGCAGCGGTAATGGCCATTCCAAACCCTGACACTATAATATAATTATACCGTGCCAGCGCCTGCCCCCAACACCCGTGCACACAGCATCACGTGCTAAAAAAGAGCAGTGAAGACAATTTGGGCAACATCAACACCCGACTGGACAATTTCTGCTATCTTTTTTAGTGAACATGTATTGCACAGGACTTGATCGGCGCACATGAAGTGTATTTTTTTTTGTAGACCTTTATTATATGACTACCTGCCGGGGGGGGGGGAGTCTTCACCCGTCAGCTGAATATCACCGACCTTCCCATGCTTCTGAGCCAGCCAGTAGGAGGGCAAATATTGTAACCAATTGAGAGAAAATCACACACATATATATATATATATATATTAATGAGATTTCTGGCAAGGAATAATGAATGTGCTGCTAGCAGAACCGATCAGGGGTCTCACAAATGTCAGATCTGAGTTGTGAATGTTGGCCATCTTCTCACAGGAATATTTTCTGGAGGATACAGCCAATATCCATCACTGAAAGTCTAACTAATGCCAGAAAAAAGATCATACTGTTACAGATATGAAGGGAACGCATCATGTTACGGTTGTATTTCAGGCAGCGGAGTACAATGCACGTGCGCAGCTTTTGTGGAGCTTTTAGAATACGGAAAAGTGAAATACCCTTAAGGCCTCCGAAAAGCAAGAAACAGCCATTCATTAAAAAATATTTATAATTGACTATTTAGAATAATACTCTCGCAGAGTTCTATGATCATGTCAGAAGCCGCAGTGATGCCTGGAAGCACACAATGTAAAATCCGAATACGGATTCAGCTTCATTTCTTCATTCATTTAACCTCATGCGCACAATACCAACTCCATCATATCACAGACCACTGCTCTATTGTTGCGCACACTGGGCTATATATATATATATAAAATAATAATGCGCACCGAGAACACAGTGACACAATAATAACAAAACATAAGACAGACAAAACCATCAGCCTTCCATTCATTTTGCAGGATTATAAAAGCTCACAGTTACTGTTGCAGAAATCTTTAAAACCTAACAGACATTTGAGCAATGTAAGTACGTGCATAAATAAATTATCTTTTTTTATTACATTTTTATGTTGAGTTAAATTTAATCATGCATATATTTTTACTGTTGGAACTGCCTGCCCTTATTTCTAAAGCCGGTTCTAAATTATAAAGCTAATAATGCGCTCGAGGCTTCTGATGGCTGCGATGGGGGGGGGCACAGAGTTATACTCACCGTGCAGTGAGTGGTAGGTGGAGTGTGCACCGAGTGGGTATTTGGCACCATGAGCTGCCATTAAAACCAAACATAAAGGTCAAAATGTGTATGTTTATAGGTAGTAATCCCAGTCAGCGTATATGCTATGTATATAAAGGGGAACTATCATCAATGTATTAACAAGCAGAAACTACAGGAGAGAATATCTAATGGGGCTAAATAACCACCCAGAGCATGCGGACATGGAGTTATAGTGACTGCTCCCATAAATTACACATTAGGCAGGAATCAAAAATGTATAGGTTTAGTTCACATTTGTAAATGGCTTATTTATTGGACTGAAGCGAAAGTAGGACATCCAAGTAGGACTTGGGAAGGTGACAGATTTACTTTTAAGTCTCTCCACTCCTTTATATGCCATTACTTATTATTTTCTTTATATAGCGCCAACAGTTTACACAGCGCTTAATACAATACATATATTGAAGGGGGATGACAAGACCAAGACAAACCGATACATTAGGTGGAGAGGCTCGGCTCGCAAGCTTACAATCCAGAGGGAATGGGGTGACAAACATAAGGCACAGAGAAAGGGTGAGAGGTAGTGTGGGGGGTATAAGGCACAGAGAAAGGGTGAGAGGTAGTGCGGTGATTGTATCAATGACAAGGAGGTTCTAGCAGCTAAGATGGTGCGGCTTCTCTGAAGAAGTGGGTTTTTAGATGTTTCTTGAATGTTGGGAGGGAGGGTGAATGCTGAAGGTTCGGTGGGAGCAGATTCCAGAGATATGGGGGAGCCCGAGGGAAATCTTGTAGACGGGAAAAGGACGAGGAGATAAGCGAGGAGGAGAGCCTTAGCCCATGGGAAGAACAGACCTGTATGATCCGAGAAGCTTGCCCTGTAAATACACCGGTCCGCTAAAACGTACCACTGAACAGGACCATCTCTGAAGAGTAGCGGATATGTAGCAGAGCGCCCAAGGGCTATATATATATATATATATATTTTTTTTTACACCAGGATACAGATGTAGCCAAATCTGAAAGAAGACTTCATAGCATGTAGAAATTCCACCTTCACACTTGCAACCTATGTTTGCGGGAACGTCAAAGCCGTAATAATGGAGATCTAATTCATTTGGTTTTTTTACGAGATAAGGGATATTGTATTACTTGCACAAATCACAAGTCAATTACACAGTGTCAGCTTTTGGGATGGAAGCATATGAGTTATAACGCTATCGCATACACCGGGGGTTTCTCTTTATGCCAAACAAGTATTTGGAGAGGAAATTGTTATAATAATCCACATTAAAAATGCAGGTGCGATTTTCAGCATACATGCAAAAAATATCAATGTGACCATCCTGAAGGACAATAAAATATCTGCATTGTGATCTGCATCGATGGGAAAAGGGCCAGGAATCTAATGATAAATGCTTAGAAATTCTTTGATAATACCGTATTGGCTCGAATATAGGCCGCACTTTTTCCCCCCACTTTAAGTCTTTAAAGTGGGGGTGCGGCCTATATTCAGGGTCTAGCGCCCGACGCCCGGGACATGCAGTCCAGGGCGCCGGGCAGGCAGCGGGGGTTAGGATACATATCCCCCGCTGTCTTGCGGGGCCGGCGGGGGACATCTACGCAATACAACTTCCGGATGTGCCGGCACCGGAAGTTGTATACGCGTATTGCGTAGATGTCCCCCGCCGGCCCCGCAAGACACCCGGGAGTCTGCTCCGGTAAGTCGGGGGGGGGGGCAGAGGAGGACAGTGGCAGCATATCTCGGGGAGGGAGGACAGTAGGTAGCATATCTCGGGGAGGGAGGACAGTGGTAGCATATCTCGGGGAGGGAGGACAGTAGGTAGCATATCTCGGGGAGGGAGGACAGTGGTAGCATATCTCGGGGGGAGGACAGTGGCAGCATATCTCGGGGAGGGAGGACAGTGGCAGCATATCTCGGGGGGAGGAGGACAGTGGCAGCATATCTCGGGGAGGGAGGACAGTGGCAGCATATCTCGGGGAGGGAGGACAGTGGCAGCATATCTCGGGGGGGGGACAGAGTGGCAGCATGTTTTTTTGGTGCTTTTTTAAAGAAAACAACTTTTTCTTTAAAAAAGCACCAAACTTTTAGGGTGCGGCCTATATACGGGGGCGGCCTATATCCGAGCCAATACGGTATATATTTTTTGCTCAATTAAGTGGCTGAACTACATAATAAATTCATAATTTCTCTTAAAGGGCAGATCTTAGGGGCGCTAATTGTCAACAACAAATTGAATTTAAATGAATCCATGAGAAATAATGCATATGCAATTTAATGTAATTGTAGGAATTTGGTAGACGTTCTGTTAAACACTAATCCATTTATTTTTGGTGATGAAACGGCTGCTGGGAAGCATGATAAAGAGTTATTCTGATGCAATGGTTTACCTTCATGAGTTATTAGACAAAAATTGAATTTTTTTTTTTTTCATAGGCAGTAAACAGCCGCCTCCAGTTTCATTATTATCTGCAGCATTTCTGAAAATGAGTTTGTACTTAAGAAAAAGGAAAAAAAAACTGGCATGCGCGGCAGGGAGACAAAAAAAATGACACTAATTTTAGTTTTATTAAACTTTGGTAAAGCGGGAAGCCAGTTTAAGCAACTCGTACATGTGGCTTCGCTGCCGGAGTATTTACGTCAATATAAAAAGGTAATACTGCCGAGTGTAATATGTCTGAAAAATTAGCAAAATAAATGAATTTCTACGGTGTACGAATACAATGAATATGTCTCTGAGAAGAGACAACGAATGCAAATATTTGTACAAGATTTGACTTATTTCGCTTTAAAAAAGGGAAATATTTCATATCTAACATATATGTAATAACAATAACACAAGACGTTCGAAAATGATAAAACCTGCAGCACATGTCTCATTTTGGGGGCTTTAGGGGAGAGGGTCGATTATTTCCCAAATTTACACAGTGATACATCATAGCATTTAAATGTCCATGGCGGCTGCAGAATCACCCCATTTACATTCGCCCTTCCGCCATTTTCAGTGCATGAGATGTGTTTGGTGGAACACATCTACCCGCAGGTGATATACTCACTTCTTGTCAGGTGCGGGGCTGACAGGGCCAAGTATTCTTCTTTAAAAGGACTGAGACACTAAACTAAGTTCCAAGCTGGAGTTCAGGTTTGGTCTATTTCAGTATGTCTCGTTTACAGATTATGGCAAAGATGGCGAGCTGGAGGCCTCCCCTTCCCTCTCTCTCTCTCTCTATGGAAGGCAGGTGAGAACATGATGTGGTCATACTGGAGAAGGCTGGGCTAATCATGCTTTGGGCGTGGCTAGCCTTGTGTGGGAGGGGATTGGACAGGAAGTGGGTGGGACTTGATGACCTCTCATTGACCCCAGAGTACAAAGTGCTGCTTCTGATGTTCAGTCTCCCCTGCGGTATGTGAAGCTTCCATGAGAGGGAAAAGCTGTCAGACTAGATGTTGCAAATGCTTTCAAAATGAGCATCAGATACTGTTGTTGCCACTTATCTGCTTGTCGCGATAAACACATGTGGTTTTATTATAAACCTCCACTTGTGTTGTATTGCTGTGATGCCCATAACCTCATACGCACAGACATCGGTGAGTCTATTACATCATATAACTTGTGTTTGGGTTTGTTCGCTGTATACGTGCCTTCAGAAGAGCATTTTTTCTTACTTTCCTTTAAGAATACAAAGACCTTTACCCTGGGAACAAACTGTTCAATTGTACTTGATGGTTTGAAAAGTTTCCCAAGCGTATGTGGTTACCAAACATATGCCTGAAGATCCAAAAACAAGAGCTCACTCCGAGAAAGTAGGAGACTAGATATTGTAAAGGAGAGACTTTGTGTCACATGTCTAAGCAGGAAGAGGTCAGCACCCCACAGCCTTTATCTCAGGTGTGTGAGTGAAGTAATTTGTCTATTCACGTGAGCTTCTTGTACAAGATTGTGCAGAGACAAAACAAACAGGATCATCGGCCTCTGTAAAGACTGGAGGCCACATCGGCACGTTGGTGGAATAAAACCGCCAACTCAAGCAGGACGTATGAATTACATATTTTTTCTCAACTATAGTTTTCAGCGGCTTCAGTGCTTCCAAAATCGATATTCAAGGAACCCTTAACAGGACAAAATATCTGGTTGTCGCGCAAGAGTCAATCAACATGATTGAGCCTTTGACCAATGTAATTGTATCCGAATAGTTAGGCCCCTTAGGGATACATTGAAGACTGGCGTTACAAGAAGCACTATAATTAACCTTTTCCATGCCACTGTTTTAGCAATGCAAAGTTTCAAAGAACAGTTTGCAAATAACATATGTTATCTTCATTGTAAACCCAACAGAAACAAGTTATGTTTATTGAATAGTTTTATTAGACAACATACTTCTATGTATGCTTTGATGTACATCAGCCTAACGATACCTAATTGGTCCAACAATCAGCGGGTGGTTTTCCTTCCTTCACCACTCATCCGTACTTGCCCCGTTACCCTACTTGAGATGTCACCAATCTCAGCTTCACAGGGATAGCCTTGGCAATAAAGAACCATGTCTTGGTCCTAGCCGTCTGCCTATGTCCTGGTTATATGAATTGGCCAAAGCATAATTAAGCTCACCCGCCACGTCAAGGCACACTCTCAATAGGGTGAGAACCTACTCTCACCTCCTACATAGTGGACACACAAAGCAGTTTATACTGCTACCAAAACCTTATTTGAGGTTGTTGGCTCCTCATCAGTCTGGTTGCAGCTTGCTGTCCAGGGGTTAATAGGGAGGAGGTTTAATTGCACCTCCCCCAATGCATTAATAAGGTTTTGGTAGCAGTATAAACTGCTTTGTGTGTCCACTATGTAGGAGGTGAGAGTAGGTTCTCACCCTATTGAGAGTGTGCCTTGACGTGGCGGGTGAGCTTAATTATGCTTTGGCCAATTCATATAACCAAAACCTCTCATTTATATTATGTTTATATATTTGTTGCCAACTTTATTAGGGTAAGAAGCGCAGACAGTTTTTGTTTTTTGTATACATTGTATAGCCAATACACTGTTTTTGCAGCATGCTTACACCTGTTTGGTAGGCCTTGTATTACACATTTGTATTATTTGAGCCTGTGACTAGCTTAGCGCACCGACATTTTTTCTTTTCTATGTCCTGGTCCTACCAGCCTGACTATGTCCTGGTCCTACCAGCCTGACTATGTCCTGGTCCTACCTGCCTGACTATGTCCTGGTCCTACCTGCCTGACTATGTCCTGGTCCTACCTGCCTGACTATGTCCTGGTCCTACCTGCCTGACTATGTCCTGGTCCTACCTGCCTGACTATGTCCTGGTCCTACCTGCCTGACTATGTCCTGGTCCTACTTAGGTAGGGGGGTTGTGGTGTGGGGGGCTGTATGTCTGCATAAAGAGCCCTTGATATCAATGATGACACTATTTCTATGGAGGGGATTTTTTAATTTCAGTGCAAACTAAGCTAAGGCTCCATTACTATAATTATATAGAGGATGTTACTCAACATAAAAAGGAAATGAAGCCTCTTCCAGAAAGTACTTTATTAAGAAAAATGGACAGTACTGCACTTTAAAGTAAAATGTAACACTGGCAACTTGTCACAAAAGCATATGAAAGATATGACCTGCACAACATAACATCTGAAAGGTTAATGGATAAATCCATGTTTAATTTAGAAATGTGATTGCTGTGTAAGGGTTTTCTTTTTTGAACAAGTAGGATATTTAGAATATAACCTTCAATTATACAACACCCCAGGAAAATGTGCATTGATTCATATGGTAATGTTTTCCTTTCCTTACAGGTCTTTTGTTGACGGTTTATAAAAATAATAAAAGCAGTTATGAGTAAGAGTAGGAAAGAAAAAGTGGCCTCCCGCTAGCCACTGATTACCACGCAGCTGCCAGCATCCGGCAGAAAGCTTTTGAACAGACGTGTTTAAGGCAGATTAAAGGAGTTTTACAGTAATCCAGCCTGGCCATTGTTACACCACATCAGGCTGTTAAACAACCCTGCTTTTAAACAGCGCTCTATTTAGGACAACACAATTTTGACATTTTTATAAACCGAAGAAACAAACATTTCTATGCACTTCACATCGTTTGAGGACAGACATCGTCTCTGGCTCTTTATGGCCAGTGGCTGGTTAATCCCACGTCAGAGGCCACATGACTACTGCGGTGGGCAATCGCACACCATATTGTTCAACAAGAACAAAGAAGCGATTGCTCGGTGTGCCCAATGGCCATCCTACAAGCCCTAATTTAGGGAAATGCGTGAATATCAATGTCATTTTGTGGTGGGTATTTCAGTTCCGGTGCTATGAGGTCTGGCCCTCTCCTAAAGCATGTTTAAAACTGCTCCTGAACCAAGAATACGGCGGCACCGTTGCTTTCCTATTACATTCCATCAGAGCTTTTAAAGAATTATTAGAAGATCACACCGGGGAGTGAAAGAAATAAAGGCCTGCAGCTAGTATAGTATTGTATCAAGGTATACCAATCATGATTCTGTTCTCTTACTTCCCTGTATTGCCTTCATTGTCCCATAAATCTTCAGCCTCCTTATTTCCAACAACTGTCTATTCCTCCAGACCCTAGCACCAGAAACCTCGGAAGCTTTAATAAAACCTCAGCTGCTTACCGGGCTTTAGGTAACACAAAAACGAAGCGTATTAAAGGCATACCTGCTGTTTTCCTGTGTGGATCCATCTTCATTTTCATCCAGATCTTTATATTTGTCGGGGTCGGGCAGGGCACTGAGGTCTACCTCATCACCGCTGTCATGATCGAGATAAGCCACAGCTTCCTCTTCCCCCTGCACGAGAAGAAATGTTCACAATGTTAAACTTGCTAGCATTTTAATATTTGATTGTCCGATGTACATTAAATGATCGGCCCCCCCGCTGAAAGTCTCCCTAGGCATACGCCCAAGAATGCGAGTGCCAGGCGCTATGAAGATCGTTCATACACTACTGGCCCCTCTGGCAACCACAGAATTAAATGTGTTTTGTTCCATTGTATTTTGTTGGTGGCAATCGTCACTAGGAATGTGAGAAACACTTGGTTATTCCCTCGGATTTCGGTGTCACGACCACACGTTTTTGTGACGTAACGAGATTGGAGATGGCCAGCACACATTTACACGCGATAGCAAATTAGAAAAGAATAAACCAGCCATCTACGGTGGCCGCTCTTGAAGCAGGACTTGGAGTGCATATTGGTTTTATTTGTGATGCATATTGTGTATTTAATAAGCAATCAGCATTATGTTTTTTCCCAATGTTATACATGTTTTTGGCTAGCACCAAAATAAAATCAAGCGTTAAATACAGCCACACATTAAGAAGGTTTATATAGTATATTAGGATAATACATATTACACATTATAATAATACATATATTACACATTTAATAACCACATTTAATTCAAAAAGTATTGTTTTACAAGGCATCAGCTTTAAATGAGCCGTTCTAAAAGCCCCCCTCCCCGACAATTTTTGGAAATTTATTTCCAATTCCTTGACATAATTCAGGTATTTTTAAGCCTTAAAACGGTTTGTTAAAATCTGAAACTACATCAGTGGGTAGGTACACAAACGTCTTGTAACAGAGCACCAATGTATTTATTAATGTGTAATGCGGTGCTTATAGTGATAATTAAATGCAGTTATTTACTTCCAGACGCCCAGGGGGCTTTCTCCACCGATGTGCTGATGGGTCAATGGATGGGATGCAGTACTAGCGGATAAGTTGTAACAGTATCACAAGTCTGAAGGGGAAACTAAGCGGCTATAAGAATTACCAGCCCTTGTTTCTGGAAGCACTCAACACTATTATGGAGATGGATAGGAAATAAAACTCCTAAGGTTCTGAAATATGTCATATAATACATATTATTTTACCGCAAGCCGCTTCCCTCGGTGCATACGCGTATTTTTGCTACCTCTGTTGGCCGATGATGTCTATCTGTTAGACGACGAACATGCCGAGTATATTCTTAAGTAGTTAACGCTGCCTCTGGCTCTCTACCTGCCATGGGCTACAAGTCCCATGCTGTTTAATGAATACCATGACCGCCATAATAGCTGGTACAGTGCCACAGGATGCTGGGGTAGAGAAACAGCAGGTTTAATAGATTTCTTCATCATCACATTACTCCCCGTAGACACGGATATTCCCCTACATTGAATTCTAGGCATAGTTGGATAATTAATCTGAACATTGGGAACAGTACGAAACATGATGAAACAAATAGCCTCACTTACAAAGAATTCACGGGCCTCTTTTAATAAGAGACGTGCAGGGGAAACTAGAAACAAAAAAATTACGGCAGCTTCCCCGACATATTGTCACTTGGGAAAGTCTTCCATGCATCCGGAGGAAGACATACTTTTGAACTCTTTGTCCTGACCAAAGGAGCAGCTCCGTTAGAGCTATATCAGAGGTGGATTTGTCAAACCTGCAAAGTCCACTAAATTTAAAGGTTTGCACACACAGCGAACGGCTGTCAGCAGACATCTTACTCAGATAAACATCAGGGACCAACAGAGCAAATCATGGCGTCCCAGATGGAAAAACACCTCCAGCAGCTCTGCCACGAAGACAAAGTCCCCCAGGGCTATTAGCAGCGCACAGCGATACAGAGACGGGTCTTTAGCGGAATTAAATGGTGCGCCAAGCACAAATGTTGACACGTTCCCTTGTGTGTATTTGGATTAACTAACTGAACTTCGGTACGATCTCATTCAAATGCTAAGAGATTCCATGTACGATCATTAATATTCAACAAAAGCTTGTGTCAGAAGACACTTCTAATTGCTGGATAATGTTTCATGTTATAGTGTCAAAATCACTCTTTATGAAAAAAGTTGTTCACTGTATAAACATTTAATGCGACATTGTAAGGTAGGATGAAATAGTATAAAGGAGCGCTTCTGGTGCCAACGTGGAGCAACTGGAAGCCGTATTCCACTGTAGTCCATGGCTCCACATTCATTATCTTGCACCAGAACTGATAAATAACTCAACCAGCTTTTTCTCCAGCCGTTTCCAAGAAGTATTAGGGAGCAGTTGGCAAAAAAGCAAAGGGACCCACTATTAAATTGTTAAAACTGCTATATAAACACTGTGATAAGAGTGCAAATTATGCCCCATAATGTTCTTCATTCCACACTATTTCAAAGGAGGAGAAACGATAACTAGAGGGTCAGCAGACATGGCGGAGGCTGAATACAGCAAAGGAATGTAAACATGCATGGGACGGACATGAAGCTATCTTGAGTCTAAGACAAGACCAACGAAAAATGTGCAGACTAGCTGGGTGAAGGGTTCTTATCGGCTGTCAAATTTGAGGTTTCTGCTAAATATCTGGTCTTATCTCACCCAGGTTGGCCCCACGCGCCCATACTTTTCACGATGCCCCACCAGTAAGACCATGAACTATTGCTAAGGATGTTAGGGAACCATTAATAATGGAGTTTAGATCCAAGATAGGTGTTAATGAGAATAGAACAACGAATACTGTTAGGGAAGACATATTAAAGCCAATCTTTTTTGGTTTTGAAAAGTGAAAGACACAGCATGCAAGACTTTCTTCCCTGTCCTTGTCTTGGTGAAAGATTTGAAACAGAAAACGGAATGACAAGTGAGATTTCCTTTATTCCAGGCAGTTTCTTTCACATCCCCACGTCACGGCTGTCTGCCTGGTACTCAGAAAGTGATATCACTGCAGGCTTTTGTGGCTAAGCGCTTCACCGCGCTGATCTTCTGCTGCCTTTTATAGGATATTCCCCCGAGAGATAAACTTGCACAGGGATTTTCTGTTCTTTATGGGGTTTTTTTTCCTTTTTAAACCACTGACGTAAGTTTTTTCACAAGGTATTTGTTCAATAACGGTGAAGTCCACGCAAAAGGAAACAAAACATAGCCAGGAATGTCTACTCAGAAATGCAAAAATGGCCCAAACATCAAATGCTGGCCCTTAAAGAATTAAAATAAATAGGACAAAATAAATTAAAAAATATACAGACTTATCAGACACAAAAGCATGAGAAAATGTAACAAGTGCAGGAGGTAAATGTTTTTCAAATATTTAAAAAGCATGAGATTTTTGGCACTAAAATATATAAAATCTGGAATGTAACCTATCGCTCAGTGCGAAAAATGCTCCAATACTCCTTCGGTAATGGAAAAACTCAATGGGCTACCAGCTAAGAATATGTAATAAGGAATGAACTGTCACCGTATACATGAAAGAAAAACCAGTATAAGAGGAATGTGTGGTGACCGTCATATAGCCGTATTTACAAAAAAAAGAGGGGATTTGCAGTATTACAGAATTATTTCAAAATAATGTGAAAATACTCTGGACCGAAGGAGATTATATTGTAGAAATATGGGGGTTTGCCCTTTATTTTTTGTGAAGACTGAGAGCTTTACCTTCTTATTTAGGTTTTTGTTGACTGCACAGTAAAACACTTAAAATAAGTTAAAAAGAGGGAGAAAATGTAGTTTGACTTCAACGTTCAATTAAGATTTGGCTCTCGAAGAAGCTAGTCCGATGGCTGATTCATGATCACGTCATTCTATAGATTTTGATCTAATGTTCACTTGTTTTGTTTGAATATTTGCTGTGATCATTAAACCGCAAGGCCTCCCTGAACGCCCACAAACAGACTTAATCCACATCCCTAGATTGATAACATTAAGAAAGGGCGTTTTTTTGTTTGGTTTTTTTTTTTTTTTATTAATTTTAAACACGAGGAATGGGAGATTTTAAAATGAGAATGGGAGATTATTTTTTTTATATTATGGGCTTGTGAAGCAAAAGGCATTCAGCTTTTTATATATAATTTTTTTTATTTATTTAAACGTGGGCTACTTGGAGGATGAAGATGATGAGCAATGACTGGATGAGCCCAAATCCTGGGTTAATACAAGGTCCAAAAACTCTTATGGAGAGCTGTTGGAAATTAACTTCCATCGTGTTCAGCAAGTACAAGTTGGTCGGGACCGTTTCAGTTCTGACATCCAGAGTAAATGAAGGTGGGATGAGAGGACTCCAGGAGACATGAAAAGAATCCTATTTCTGATGTGTTAAAAAATCAAGTGCTCCGCTACGTAATAATGGAAGAGTGAGAATGAATTCATGTGAAAAGTGGATTATCCTTTTACAATCAGCACTTCAAAGGTTCTTAAAAATTAAAGGGAGTGAAAGGTCCCTGGCACTTTGCTAGAATAGTTTCCACAAGAGTAAAAAATACCATCGGACTCTTCACAGTTTCAAAGCTTTGATTTCTATGACAGCACAACCCATCGAGAGCCGTGTCACGCTCCGAGCATACAAAGTAGCCACATACTACAGCAAGACGTATCATCCCACCAAAGCTTTTCTTGCAGATGGATTTCCCACGATAAATGCTGGCCGCCATATACTTTTTATACATAGAACACGATGTTAAAGAAGAACCAATCGGTCCACCTAGCCTGCCCAGAAATGTGCTTAAAAATCTGTGATTTCACTGTCCAAGAGTGATTAAAAAGGATCAGATGAAAAGATATCAGAACAGCTTGACTTATTTCTTCCTGAACTATATTGCAGATGGCGCATGCTAACCCAACCTTTTTCTCCCAGATTATAATTAAAAAAAGAATTAGGAAAGGAAAACCCACTAATGTATTTATAGTGAATATGTTCTAAAGCATAGGAGGTATAGCTTGATCCATGCCCTTATCTTTATCTACAACAAAGACCTAAGAGCGAACACAGACAAAAGGTTATCTCAGTGGCGCCATTTTCTTAGCTGTGCATTTCCCGTGGGATTATGCCGTTGGTAAACTGGAATGAAGAGCTGTTTCTATATAGAAATAAAAGATAAGATAAAGAGCCTTTGCATGTTTAGAATGTAATAACCCCAGAGTATTAAGCACAAACCATGCAGCATCTGGTAATATATCCAACATGTGCGACGTGCCCGGTTTGTATCTTTCCACAACTTTCATACACAAAGTGTTGCAATTAAAGTCATAGAATGTTACTGCTGCGAGGAGTGACGTAGATGCCCCTCGAACTCACCCTAAAAGAGCCGTCGCCCGTCAACTAAGACTTTAAGAGTGTGTGGATGGTGTGTTACACCACTGTACCCTCACGAAATGTCTGCTCCGTCCCTACGTATACAGGAATCGCACGGTTCTACTGCATTGCATTACAGCATGAGGAAGGTATGACTGCAGAATCGAGCACTGAGCAGATGAAAAAGATGGCGTCTTTAAGTTTCACAAACACAGCGGCCTTTTCTGACTGCCACTTAGCGCGTGTAAAAATCGAGAGCGGTACATAACAAAAAGGTACCATTATTTCGTAAAATCAAATCGGAGCATTTACAGAGCCGGCTCAAAGTGCATTAAGCAGAGCCGCGTATTTCCAGCCAAGTGCGCCGTCTACCTTCTCATTAAAGGACATGTCACGGCAACTTAACAAGTCTACATATTGCATCGAATTCCCAATTTCTTGCTGCGCCCAACGCGCCTGTACAGAAGTTGACAGAGCAGAAATAGGTTTTTGATGTATGGCTATCTGTTGAACCAAAAGCAATCACACCTCGCCAGTCATAGCTATAACCTTTTGAGAATCTTAATATTTATAAAGAAAAGCAAATATTTCCATTTTGCGCTTACTCAGGTAAATCATGTTTATTGAGTAACCAAACGGAATGACAGCTCCTGCAATAGGGGGCTGAAAAATTAACCCTCTATGTGCAGCACAGATAGCAGCACAACTTAATTCCTCAAAGTACCCTATGAGGGATTAACAGTGGGGTATATTTACAAACCTGACTTTAGAGCGCATTATTAAGGGCCAAACCCAGTAAGTGTTTCTTTACAACATCACAAGTCCACTTTACATTTCAGCAATGTCTCCCCCTAATCCCCTGGCTCACAGAGTGTGTTTGGTGGGTCTACGGCTTTGAGACACCCTGAACTAAAGCTCTCAGCTACCTAGAGACGCAGAGTGAGGTAGAAGGGATGTGCTGTATTGTCATGCTGGGGCAGGGGTAGTTAATGCCTCTAAATATCCCAAAATGAGAGGATGAAAATATGCACCCTCGTGCATTCCTGCTCGCTTGCTTCAAAGGTTCAAGAGAAAGCCTTAAATTTTTTTTAAAAAAAAATCTTTACTTTTTGTATAACACCCTAATACATAGATGGGAAGCTAAATCCCCATGTTGGTGACACAGCGACAAAGAAGGCACCTTCTTCCATCTGTGGCGGGAGTGCGGGCAAATTGTTCTGGAGAACAACGGCTCCTCCACCTCACTTCTCAATCCATCTCTGTGTACAAACCTTCTCTCACCATTCACCTTCTCAATGCTGCAATGATCCCCTTCTATTGAAAGACGGACAAAATACCTTCCCATAAAGCATGGATCGGCAAGGTAGAAGAAACCACGGAGCTGAGGATCAATTTGAATGACTATTGCTTTCTGGTTTTAATGGCTACAATTCACTGCATACCAGGAGATCTATCTCCTCCTGGGGCTGGGCACCCTTTAGAGCAGCGCGCCTCCATTTTGTTTTCAACTTCTTCTTCTACTTTACTTCTAGCCCCATCTCATATTTTCCCCTCTCACTCATCAAATGACCCCCTTTTTTGCTGGGTGAGGAGGGGATATATTGTCTGCACTCACCCGTCCAGCCTCATCTACATCATAAGAAATGGTGGGTTAGCTCATGAATTTGTGCATTTACTTATTCATTTGTCTCCCTATTACTTTGCTCCCAGCCCTCATTTCTAAGACATTTAGTAAAAATCTTCAATAAACTTTGATTTGGTGCAAAATTTTGTTGTTTTTTTTTGTCATTTTTAAAATCTCTCCTGCTCAACTCTCTTCTGACTTCCATTCGGCTTTTACAGCTAAATTGTCTTATGTTTCACACAAAAAAAAAAAAGCTACCTTCTGATCTCAGAGAAAAAAAACTTGCCAACAGAGATTTAACCAGAGAAAATTACTTGGGGGTTTCGTTTTCCTCTTTTAGCCAAAAGCAAGGTCTGGCGCTTTGCATGTTTATAAGCAGAGCCACCAGGGCCCTTCCTGAAATTTGCGCCACATGCTCCTCGCCAGATTGTTCATGGTCTCAGAAGTGATTTCTCTGCTCAAGTCTGGAGAACCAGTTCAAGGTTGGGCTTTCATTTCCATTAAATGGACAAGCTGCGCTGTTTACAAATATGACAGCTCACAGATGTGACCTTTGCCTCCATGTATAGCAGTAACATGACATATTGCTCAATAACTAACAGGACATGAGGTCAGACAGAGGCTCATCACATCAGGGCAGTGAGAGTAGATTAAATGCAAGGCAACCATTACTAAAAAAAAAAAAAAAAAGCAGGCGGACATATCAGAAGAAATATATCGCCGAAGGTAGACACTCACTGGTGGTGGATCCCGTGTAGGAAAATAGTAATTTTTTGAGCAATATTTAAAATGTGTGTACTCATTAAAACCTTCCTCCTCTTCGGAAGCGACACAGTTATGAACCGGTAAGGGTGGAGGCTGCTGAACTACAAGTCCCGCCATCGTCAACAAGCGAAGGTCAAGAAAAGCTGTAAGGCAAGAAAAAGCCTCAAGCTATAATGCATTATTGCTCGGCCAGTGTAAGTAAGTTCACACTTACTACAAAAGAAGAAAAAAAATACGTAACTTTTAATCGTACTAGTAAAAACACCTCCATAATAAATTTTCCGCAACAAAAAAATTCTTGGAAATAAAGACCCTTACTCCCAACCTAAACTTAATGGTGCTGCCTGATATCGTGTGCGACTTCATTCACTAATCAGTCATAATTTTGCTAGTTTAAATTCTAGATGGTTTTGTGAAGTTATTTCAGTGACAATGCAGAATATAATGACTATTTTATTTCATATTTTGGGTGCAGACCCGTTTGTAATAATAGTTCTGTGCAAAAAGTGGGAACACTAAAAGTAATGTTTAGTTGAAAACAACCATAAAACTGGAAATTGTTCTACTGAACAGGGAGCACTTTCGTTTTTCTTACCAGTTGAAAACTAATTGCTTCTACAACCAATTTTAATTCTTTCAGAGGCCTTCTAGACACATAATGGGTTAAGTAATCTAATTCTTCAGTTTGTAATTATAACTTCGTAACCTCTTGTGGAACCCAGAGGTAGCTGGATCGCTAATTATGTGTTGGCAGTAGAAGACTCTGTACTCGAAAACTCAATTGGCTATGAAAGCAATTACAATTTATTTTTGTATCTATTCCTCTAGAACTCCGCAGAACATCTCTAAGAGGCTGTTTCAAATTACATGGTTCTTCTGATCTTTGGAGATAAATATTGTCGTGTTTCTTTCACCATTTACAAGGAGGATTGCGGGTGATTTGGTAATGAATATATTAACGGCGTTGGAAACAAAGTACGCACACCAATGATTAAAAACAAAACTAAAACAGCACATTTCCATGGGAAATCTGGGAGAAAAAGCTGCTATAAATATCAGGAATTTGAGATCAGCAGCGCTTTGTCCCAAACAAATTAAAAAATATAGATCAAATCCCCCTGGCAGTGAATAAACCAATTATAGTGCAGAAAAATACAGTTAATAGCACGCTGTAAGACTGTATTATATATATAAAGCTCCCTTGCCAATAGGAAAATTAAAATCACAAGCACTTAACAGGCTTTCCCCTGCCAGGGCTGGATTAACTGCGGAGCAAATGCTCCAGGGCCCCGGGGTTGGGACGGGTCCCTCTCGGTTATCTCTCCCAGGAAGCAGAGATTCGAGCGGGTTCCACGACATGCGGCAATAATCCTCCCTTACCGACGCAGGGTTCTGAGAAGTGGAGGACGTGGAGAGTACTGTGTGTATATACACATCTATATGTACTGTATGTACTGTATGTGCAGAGGAATAGATGTTAGAAATATGATGGTAAATGTAAAAAGCAAAACAAGATAAAAGAAATAATAGGCAAGAAAGAAGGAAAGAAGGAAGGAAAGAAGGCAAAATAGAACAGAAGGAAATAGCAAAGAGAGAGAGAGAGAGAAAGAAAAAAAAAAAAGAGCCCGATAAGGGAGGAAATCCAGAGAGGGGTCCTTCCTGTGTAATCGCTCCAGGACCCAAAGCTTCCTAATCTGGCCTGGCCCCCCTGCCACGGAAATCACAAAGAATAACTATTGTATTAACAATCCACGTTCCCTGGGTGTCTTCGAACGCATGCTGCCGGCTCTGAGACATGTATTGGCAGCGATGTCAAGGTTCGGGGATATGGCATAAATACGGAGAAGTGCCGCTGCTCTGTGGTTTTAGAGGTCTGTTTACTGCAAATTCTATTGACCTGAACTGTGAACTCTTCTAACTAGAAACACTAGCGCTAATATAGTGATTTGATGAAATCGACCCTCGCTGATCATTTCTTTTAGCAGTGATAACGAGCCGACATATGTGCCTACTAACACTTTACACCCCAAACTAGCTTACAAAACATGCCATCGAAAGCATGTCTACATCAAACGACCAGTATAGAGCTAGCCCGTTATTACAGAATCATGAAGAACAGCGACAGGGAGACCTACTTGGCTCCGTGTGAAGATAAAGAGAAGAGTGTGAAGCAGGCTTGCTATGAACTTAACCCTCGATATGAATCACCACTATAGAATAAAAACAGGGCTGATGCATTCACAGGCTATAACGAGCACTCGTGCGCCCCGATATCTGATGATGTCAGCCCGGCGTACGGTAATTGATAGAATACGGGGAAATATGTGAAGATTACAGGTAACACGCCGACTGCTGCCTCTCGCTGCCAAGAAAACTCTCAAAGCGTAATAAACGCACAATCGTAACCAAAGGTGATTTGACGGTTCTCATTAAACTTAATTCGCTACATAGATGAGAAGCATCGTCACGGATGGCTCTTAACCTCTAAACAGCCAGGGAAGGAACCTCTACGGGAGTAA
The DNA here is from genome assembly GCF_027358695.1 of Spea bombifrons. NCBI lineage: Eukaryota > Metazoa > Chordata > Amphibia > Anura > Pelobatidae > Spea > Spea bombifrons. The sequence continues at coordinate 128,346,299 of NC_071088.1, forward strand.
ATAATACAATAATAATAAAATTCAGCGATCTCCCCAATATATGCCAATTTAGTCTTGAGGTGAGTTTTCTAAAGCAGAGCTTGAATATTCTTGTTAACATTTACCGTCACAGAGGTCCCATCCTCCATACACCATTAATTTTATGTCTATAATAAGGCTAAGGTTTTTAATGTCCTTATTTAAAGCAGCTTTTATAAATGATATTAAGGCTTGGTAGGCACTACATTCCCTGAAGTCTAGTAGCCCCGGTTTATCAATAAGCGATAAAGAACAAACAAAAAAAAATGTAGAGTGTATAATTAAAATAAGATAGAAAGGACCCAAATCATTCATGTCAACTGGATTTGCTGGGCTGGAACATCCATTGTTGGTGTCCATGCCGTGATTTGATGTTTTGGTGTTTGGTGTTCTCACTCCAGCCACTAATATACATGCTTCGCCAACCGTTTTACTTTACTGAGGTAGTGGTAGATAGGGAACAGTCTACCAGCAGACATGGTAGAGGTTAGCATTGGGAGGATATTTAAACATGCATTGGATAGACAAATGGCTATCCTGACTCTAAGGTGAAAGACCAAGGATTGATCGAGGTTTGAGTCTTTACAGCCAGAAAATAAGCAGAATAGATGGGCTGAAATAACTTCATAGCAGATAGGAATCAATGATTATCTTCTGCATTGCCCCTGGCTTATTTTCGCTTTCTGAGGGACAAGAACATCTATTCCCGATGAGTCCCAAAGGGCAGTCTTAATAGATTCATCTAAAGGATGCCTGTTTTATGGAGCCAAACAAAGTAAAAGGGTATTCAGCACTTCACATGGAAACACTCTTCAGGGCATGCCACACACACGGGGGTTATTCTGACATAGAATGCAAAATTGTGACCTCACTGATCCTTCAACGAAGTCATTGATTTCCACACGTTTGTTTAACAAAAGGAAAAACAAAATAGGATCTGCTAAGTATTTTATTAGCCAACATGTAGAACTCATCAACAAAAGAAGAAAAAGGTGAGATAAGTTTCAATAGTCAAAAGCTAGGGTGGTAAAAGTAGAAGGGAGCGATCAGTCCTCTAAGGGAGAATCGATCCTATAGTGTAATCGCTGTAATTATTAGCCATCACCTTCTAGACCAAGGAACCTCCACCTAGTAAACTGTAACCAATTCTAAAATATTAACCCTATCGGACCCGACATACACATTCACGGAGGCGGTAGCTCTATCGTGGCTTTCTAACCATACCCTTAGTATTAATAATAAAAAAAAGGGGGGGTCAAATTAAACTGAGAAAAAACATAAGCAAACACTCGATGCTCGTTTCGTGAACGGAAAATACTAAGAAATACCAAGAATTCTGTTATCTGTGAAGGCTCATTATATAGAACAGTGGACTGGCTTGTAAAATGTGAGTGGCCACTTGGGAGAGGGTATATATTTTTATACATATATTACACTATATTATGCTTCTTTTCTACATATGTTTAATGCACCCGCTTTCTGTATTATCTTGGAATTTATTTTGTGTGGGTACAGCGCAGCTCCCCACTTTTATTAATATTACTCGTTAAAAACCATCATACTTTGTAAGTAAAGGGCCACATGAAGTTTTCACGCTAGCTATTAGAACAATTAACGGAATCCTAACAATGGCATCGCATTCGCAGCTGAAGACAGCCATTGTTTGAATAATAAAATCCAAATCCGTTCTCCTTTAAGCCGAGGTAGAAAGATAAAATAAAGAAAGCTGCGTGGATTGAGCAGCACGGATCGCTCTGTGTGCGCTGATATAAAGAGATGACACTCGTGTCATTTTCTATGTGAAATGCGCCTGGAAAGTAACGGTCAATATCCATGCTTACTCTGTGACAACTAGAAGAGCCTTCAGGGAATCCATCTGTCAGACGGAAAATCAACTGTCATTCGCCAACAATCTTGTTTATTGAAAAGATCACGCATGAAAATTAATTGCCAGCAGCAAGAAGGCAGCGCTCACCAGCTGGAAATATCAGCCGCTGCTACTGCAACAGGCATCAGGGAAGCTCTGTTTGTTTTGGTTTTAGAAAGCAAATAGAATTTAAAGCGCCATGCCCCCCCCCCCAAAAAAATGGCTGACCTTTGGGTGATGACATTTTATTCCTTGGCTAGAGGCATGGCTATTGTGTACAGTTTTACCGAGCCCTTTATGCGACCCATTGGTGTTTTTATACATCTCTTATTTCGAAAGATGTTTTTGTCACTTGTGATACCCTCATACCCAACAAAACTTCTGAGCTCCTCGTAAACAGGGACATCAGATGAGGAAAGGGAGACGGGAAGATCTGGAGCCCAAAAAGGGACTTGGCAGAACATTCGCTGCACTTTCGGAAACTACAATTTTTTCGTAGGTCAATTAGTAGGGATTTTATGAAACATGAACTCAACAGTATACGGAGTATTTAAACTCTGGCCTATCAGCGGTGGGATGAAAGACTCCCACCACACTTTCAAGTTCTATTTATTCCTCTTGTTAATGGAGCTGGCCATCTCCCACACGGATCTGGGCACCTGTAATAGTCTGAAGCAGCAGCCCCGCTGAGCACGATGATATCTTCTTAACAGTTATGTTGTCACTGCTGAAATCTAGCAAAGCTCGACACTGCAACATAATTAGCTGAGAATCAGAGGAACGGATACTTTGTGACTAAATGTATTTTTTTTTTGCCCCAACTGTTGCATTTTAGAGCTCTAAGTGCTGCCATTAACACCGACAAAGAACATCTATATATTTGGACTCATATGGCATAGGAATAAAGGTATTCTGAATCTAAGACCATGGACTGCATGGAAAATGTTTGTTATCTGCCATCACGGTCTATGTTTCGTATATATAGGGAAATCACTCATTAATACAGAGTCCGTTCTTTTAATAATGGTAATGTTTTGGGTCTTGTGGGGAAGGGATAGAGTGCCTGTATATAACGTGATTGGGATGGTAAGGATAAAGAACTAAATGTAAAATGAATATACAAAATGAATAGTAATCAGATCATCAATTTATAAACTCAACTAATCAATTACTCTACAAATGGTGAGAGTGTCCGGAAGTGGAGAGTGATTAAAATGAAGGTAAAGGGTGAGGATTCTGAGTGCTTGTGGTGGTGCCTGAGTGTGGCAGCAGTGTTATGGTGCGTAAATGACTTTGATATAGTGTGCTCCAGAAGTAAGTGAGTATATATACGTCATTGAGCAGTGGGAGCAAGCGAGTTGTTGCAGTATTAAGTCTTAATTTCTAGTTTCCAGGCCTGTGAAAGGGGGTAAAGAGAGAGTAAGAGGGCTGCCATTAAGAATTTATTTTATAGACATCGGCTTTCCAACGAAGAAATAGCATCTGCCACTTTAACGCGAGTCTGTACCGCACAGAATGATTGCGATGTAAGCTACGTGCGCAGGGAAGAAATGCGAAGGACAGATGTATCGCAGAGTAAATTTACAAATCCCCGACTATATTTAGAGTCTTAATTGTTTTAGTACGGCATATTGCCTCTCCGAGCACCATTAATTCCATGCTGCGGCTGTTTTGCTCATCCCAGTGGCAGCTAACTGGTTAATTTTGTGGCAGAAGCAGAAGGTGATTAAAGGGAGCCGCCAATGGCACAGCTTTTGGAAGAACATTCTAATTGGCTATAAACGTGGTTGGGCTTGTCACTCTGCGTTAGTGCTTTGGGTTATTTGGGATATTTGGTTTGAACGTAAGGAACTATCTAACCTCTGGGACGCCGCGAGCTGTGTAACCCGTGACGCAGCCCGCATTATGCCCCCACCCTTCCATCGGCTGCCTGCACCAACATAGAATAACCATTTGGCCCATCTAGCCTGTCCTTCCCGATGTAAAGACTCAAACCTTAATCAGTACTTAGTCTAGTCTTAGATTCAGGAAAGTCTTTATTGCTTAACCCATGCATGGTTAAATTCCATCACTGTACTAGCCTCTACCATTTCTAATGGAAGGCTGCTCCACTTATCTACCACTCCTCTCGGTAAAGTAAAAACGATAATAGGTGAGAAAGAACATGACTGTAAAATGAGTTAAGTAAGAAGCAAGCTGTTGACGGCCTATCTTTAATCAGACTAACGTGATAATGATGCATTGCATCAGCCACTGCCCTTTAAAGTTGTGTTTTCTTAAATATGTGGCAATAAGCTTGTATAAAACATCAATAAACGGCATCAAAGGACAGAGGTGTTTTTCAAGGAGCTGTCTCTTTAAAAAGCCGTGCCGGTCACTAGACCGCAGGGCCAGTTTTCTTCCCTGTTTCAGAAGTAAAGTCCAAAGTCAATGAAAGAGGATGAATCCCAAGGTCCTGCCACGGAGTCCGAGGTTCCCATGGCGATGCCACGTTACTAGGCACCGGCAATACAATTACTTTTGATACGAAAGAGCGGAAAACCCTTTACGAAGGCCGCATTCTGCTAATACGAGCTTTTCTGCTTTCTTTGCAGACATATTTCTGCCTCTGGCACAGAGAAAGCCTTGAATCAAGATTCAAAATACGGTCCGGTAACGGGCAGCTTTCAGCGAGATCTTCACACGGGCGCTCCTGGACGGGATTAGAATGAGCGTGGCGGCAGAAACGTACGGGATGTGGAGTAAATTGGCTCATCGTGGAAATGCCTACCTTGCAAAACCCCATAGCAGCTGCCTGTATGGAGAAGAGACGGCTTCATGCGCAACACGGCCTGAGGCTCACCCCCGAGAGCCATCTCTGAATGATCTCATTAACTCGCTACCTTTCAAGATAATTTTAGGAGTGTCTGAGATTTCAGGACACCCCCTACACCAGTACAGCCTATAACGCAAAAAGAGGTCATAATCAAAAACTAGAGGGTCGTAGGTTTAGATGGAATGTACGGATGTTTCACTTTACAGGGAGGGTGGTAGATAAATGGAAAAGCCTCCCAATAGAAGTGGGGGTAGATTTAGGATAGCTTTGTGCCTAAGACAAGACCAAGGACTGATTAAGGTCTGACTCTTTACAAAAATGGGGCAAGTAGATGTGTTGAATGGGTCTTATCTGCTGTCAAATTCAGCATTTCCATTATGATTAAGCATGTTTTTTCCCCCATACCGCCAGCACTCGTAGGAAGCTGCGCAGGCTTTACTGTTTATTCTCATTTTTGAGATGTAAGAACAGAGCGGCCATCTCGGAGTATCAGGTTTCCGACTGCCGGTATAATATAAACAGGGGAAATGATAGAGATGTGTACAGATGTAACCTGCTCTAATCATAATCTGGATGGGACAGACGCTCTTTAAACCCCCTCCTCCCCGTGAGCATCAGATGCCCCCCTATGTTTTGCTGACGCAGGTTTCCTACAAACAGGGGTTAGCGTGACCCTCGTGAAAGCCCCTTGACTAACAAGAACAAAGCTCGAGGGAGAACATTTCCAAATCACAATCCCTCTCTCACTCCGGCTGTCTTGCCAGATGCATGAAGTACGTAAGAGATAGAAAAAGGTTAACCAAAAAAAATGTATTCAATCCGAACCACTCCAAAAAAAATGAAACAAAGTAATGAGGAATTAGTCATCACCTTTCAGTCCAAAAAAAGATTATAGTCCTACGGTGTCCAATTTGCGCATTTTTAAATGTGGCATTTTGAGGTTGCCTAGGTTACGGAAGAAAGATTGCGACGTCTTTGTGGGTAAGCGTGTGTATTAATCCGGAGTGCCAGCCGCTGGTTACCATAGCGCCACTTAGCAGGAGCAAACCATTGAAAGAGGGAAAAGCTATGACGGAGGTTAAGGTAATTGACAAAGAAACTCGATTATAGCAAGTAAGTTTCACAAGTAAACACTTAAATCACCCGCGGAGTGGGTCACTGCATCGTGCCGGGAATCGTACGATACACAGATTGTTCCCAATTCCCTGCTGTCTAATCGCACGAAACTTGTTTATTTAAGAAGTGTCTCATCTTCCAGAGGCTGAAACTTCTCCGTATCACAGAAACACTTGATCGATATTCGTAGCCAGCTGTCCCTAAACCGCAAACCTCCATCATCCTCAGTCAAACTCATAACCAGTATGTCACACACACAGCAAACTGTCCCTGCCATGCACATTGGGGCAATTTACTTACCCCAATGGGGTGATTAACTCTGAATTAACTATCCTACAAAGCTCTCACCAACACCGCTCCCCTCTACCTATTCTCCTTCATCAGCAAATATACACCAGCCGGCCCTCTAAGATCCAACAATGACCTGCTCCTCGCATCTGCACTCATCACCCCCTCCCATGGACTTCTCTGGAACTCTCTTCCCCGTGCTGTCCGACTCTCACCAACTCTACCCTCCTTCAAACGCTCCCTGAAAACGTTTCTCTTCAGGGAAGCCTAACGCTGACATAAACGTCAGAACTTCTCTCTCCCCACTTACAACCCTTATCTCCCACTACATTAACGTCATTCACTACCACGCAGTCCTCACCTCCTGTTTCTCACCCCTTGTCCACCTAGAACAAGGCCCTCCATTCCTCCTGTATCTGTATGTCAATTGTTGTATCGTACTTGTCGTTATCTGTATCATTTTCTTTGTACAGCGCTGCGGAATCTGTCGGCACTTTATAAATAAAGCAAAATAATAACTACAAATGACGCTGCTCCAATTTCTTTTTTCTCTCCCCATAAGAAGCTCTCTGGGGTTGGCCCTTCGCGATAGAGGTTAAAATGGCAACTCCTGCAAATTCCTGCCAGCAGTTTGATTCTGGCCTTAGCTTCCCCGCTCTGAAACCCGATTTACAAACGTGCGCTAACCCTGCTGGAAAACATTCCGTATAATTTGTTAATAAGAAAGAAAGCCTTGTCTTCATTTTCGAAGTTAAAAGAAGAAGTGTAATGTGCGATAATGCGCCAGCAATGTCTGCAATACATTGTTAATAAATGTTCCAGACAGAGGACATCGCCTGGAGTTTAATTCAGCAGAGAATCATGAAAAATATGTTTTATATTCTTAACCTTACTGGACCACAACATAAAGCGGTCATTTAACGGTCATTTTCTTTAATGTTAATGTGGCTAATTATGTGACCCTCCAATTCAGCTGTTATCCTGTTTTAACTACTTGTTGGGGCTTTAATAAGGCCCAGGGCCTACATTCCAGTGCCTCCGCTACCATCACCAGGACCTTTCTTCTGTTCTTGGAGATGAAAGGGATCTTCTGCTTGTTCCCTTTACTGAAACAAGTACTGAGGCTGTTGGACACCCACTCAATATCCATCCTGGGAGGACAATTTCTGATCAATTTTGGGGCATGGCTTATCATTGGCTGGATTCATGCCCAGAGAATCATTGACTAGAAGATGACACCCAACCCTGACATTACTTCTTCCAGCTGGAGCTGCATACTTTGTGTTCCTCCAAGGCCGAGCACCGTCATGGACCTGGGCTCTAGAACCTCCAGACCAAAGGTCCCTGACGGGCATTTACACCAAATAGTTAAGCGTTGCCCCTGTGTTTTCAGCTCGGTTGAACACACCTTGGCTAATTCTATGTGAAGCTTTAGAAGAAACGAATCCTGTACTGCATGTCAGCCAATCACGAAATATAGAAAACAAATTGGCTGCCGCACCGAGAGTCTGCTCAGTGACTCGAGGAAAAAAGCGGATCGTTCATCAGCTGTTTGTTTCACACGGTGACAACCTGGTGACAAATTGGATCATCACCGGGAAAGGGTGACACTATTAAATATCTTTTCATGTTTCATGTGTCAAAACACCCTCTATCCTTCGTTGCACTATATAAACCCGACGCTGGGAAGGGCTGGCAGGGCTGGGGGAAAAGTACAGCTTTTAGGAGTTTTTATATCACGGCTAAACATTAGAAATCAGAAAGCACGTCTTTGTAGAAACTGACGCATGGTAGCAGAAACTTCTAGCACCCACTGGTAAAACGTTAGAAGCCATGGCGGCGTTCCACCTAACTGCTGCGTACAGCAACTCCCATCATGCTCATCTACAGCATCAGAAGCTGCACATCCAAAAAACGAATCAATTGGATTCTATAAGGTTTACCTTAGGAAGAAGGTTTATTTCACCCATCTCCGCAGTGTCTTTGAAACACAAACCCATGTGTTCGTACCGTGATGCCCTCCTCGGAGAAGCTCGTTTAAGTGCATGTAGTTTAATATTAAAGAGCCGCAATGAAACGCAGAACAAGGTGGCTTTCTGAAATATGGTTTAGCTACGGGGTTATTTCATTTATTATATTATAACGTTCCAGAGCAGAAGGCCCATGGAGACAGAGTAAGAACCATTCGGCCCGTTATTCTTAATGTAAAAACTCGGGCCTTAATCAGCCGTTGACCGCGTCTTAGATTCAGGAGCCATATGTCTGCCCCATACATGTATGAACTCCTCACTGTTTTAGACCACTTTCTCTATAAACTTCCTTACATTACATAAAAAAACAGGTTATAAGAGAATCAGCACCTCTACTGCCACGACGTGCTATATTATACTACACACTTTACATTTTAACTTTAAAGACTCTTTAAAGCTTGACCTGAACACCCTTTACACATATCCATTAAGGCACCGGAGTGCTTTCATTGCATTACGATTCATTGCCAGGTCTTACTTTATGTCATCTCCCTTGGCTAAAATATTGAATGACTATTTACTGTTACTGCACGTCATGAGGAGCAGAAAGCGAGGATTCCTGCAGTGCAGTAAAGACAGCGACGGCAGATCAGAACCAGAATAGGATCAGAGGACCCAAAACAGGGGTAATCACTAAATAATCAATTAGGACAAACATACAGAACACAGTATTGATTTGTAAACCTACGGGTTAATATATTTGCTAGTCAAATATTAATAACTCAACAATAGGGAGAGATGACTTACTGAGGAGGAATAACCATGCAGATCCTGTTAACACAACATAAAGATGGAAGTCCCCATGATATACACATAACATCGGCTTCTACTAAACAAATATTGCTTACTGGAACCAGTAAACACTTAAGTACATTATTACTGGGCTACAATATTCTGCAGCACCGTACAGTTGAACTACAGGTTAAGTAATAAACACTGAACCCAGCAGCCATTAAGCTCTTATGGATGACCATGAGGTAAATATGCACTTGGGAGGTATAAATCCCCGAAGCAGAATATAGCATTGTCAGCGACAACAGAAGAAAGACACTTAAGAGCAATTATGTCTGTGGATTTAAAGGAAAGCAGACAATGGCATAAAGGGTGAATAGGAGCGAGCGGGGTGCTGGGTTGTATAGCAAGAGGCATTAGTAGCGGGAAGAGATAAGTGGTTCTGCCACGTTACAGATCTTATGGTGAGAATTCAGAGTATTCTGTACAGCCGTGAAACCCAGAGATTTAGAAAGTTTGCAGAGATGGTGATAGATACGTGGAGCGGCCTTTCATCAGAAGTGATGAAGGCTAATACAGTGAAGAAATAGAGAAAAGGAGAAGTGGAGACACCGAAGTGGCTGTCGCGTAAGGTAGGGAGATATTGAGCGAGATAACAAAATAACAGAACAAGCGCGCAAGCAAAAGAGCGCACAAAAAGGCTGGAAATAACAAAAATTCTCTGAAAACAAACAGACCAAAAACAAAACAAAAAATGTTGAATATTCATTCTGATAAATAGGTTATAAGAGCGACATGCAAGCCAGATTCCAGAAGTATTAATTAAAACACTCAACACAAATCTGCATATTTCATCCGCTCGATTGATTAATGTAAAGGCCGTTATTCAGGTGGCGTGATTTTAATCCATAGGCATTACGTATGATGCTATTCCCATCTATCAAAAGGTAATCGTAACATTGTTCTCCTAGAAACCGGACACAACATGGAACGCTCTTCCGTGTCTGCGAAACGTTCTATAAATCCTCGAGCGGACCGGGCTGCCGAGCTTCGTAGAGCGCGGCTTTCAGATGCCTTGTAAGAAGACAAAGTGCTCTTTAATAGTTAGCTTAACAAGTCTTTTAGACTTGCATGAAAGAATAATTATTTTCCATTTCAAATGCACTGTAGAGATGATTATCCTGGCATTGTTCAGAGTACTACGAGCGAAATGAAGACGATCAGACAAGGCCACAGTCATTTGCCGAAAGGAGTCCTACTTTTTTGGAATACCGATGTGGCAATAATTATTATTATATTTGGTTGAAAGATAAAGGCAACAATTGTAACCGACTTTGTCTTAAAAGACAGCTGGATCCACCAGCTCTAGTGCTACAAAGGATATAAATATGTTAGAGTATCACTGGACAAGAGCAGGAACTTTTTTTATTTCCATTAATGAGAAAATACGCATATTTCTTAGGAAATGGAGAGCTCGCATGATACACCACGGGTGTAGTGAACACGGTAACTCATACACGTATGTAATCTGCAAAGAGGCAAATCACGCACACAGACACGCCGGCTTACACGCGAAACACACGGCTGTCCAGTCACTTGAAATCTTACTCATAAGACAGCCATTTCTCTTACCTCTACTTTTTTGCTGGCTGCTCTCCTTGCTGCCTTCTCCTTCAGCCTCCTTTCCTGAAATAAAGATGATGGCATCGTGTTAGTAACTTGCCCAAAGCTTTGTTGCTTATAACGGCAGAAAAAAAGGAGATCACAGACCCCGTCTTAAAGAAATTCCTATTCTAGGTGCTGTCCCACTAATAAAAGTACATTCTGACATCTTATACGAATTGAACTATTCTGAGTTTAATCGTATAAAAGCTACAGAGAAACCGACGAGGAGTTTTTCTTTTGTATCATATGACAACTCGGGGCTCTCAGCACAAAGTATAACCCGATTTAAGGATAATTGCAGAGAAATGCGTTGAAAATTACCAACAATGATATTTGTAAAGCTGCCTGTAGTATCCAAAGCATTACATTCAGCAGAGTCAGTGGAACTGCACCTTTAAATTTCAGAAAGCACCGCTCTCTCGTGGTTTTGGATATCAAGTGGCTCTCGTGGTTTTGGAAATTAAAAGCGCTCACAGCGTGAAAATATAAACCGTCTGCAATGTTTGTGTACATTACTTATAAAATGACTTTTTTCCTGGGTTTTTGCCCGTGTTTTGTGCTCTCTGGAATACGGGGATTATGTCACAAATAGAACAGAACAGCATGGGAAGAGAATGCGTTTGGGGATTTGTTATTCCGATAGCAGTTATTCACAAATTATTAACCAAAACTAGACCACTTTCTCCAGAAGCTGCCAGGGACATGAAATACCGGCCCGCCTGGTTGGGGTGATACAACATGGGGGTTTAATCTCTACAAGGAGGGCTGTCAGGGGAGTATGCAGGAGAGTCACTTGGCTATTTATTATGAAGGGCCAACATTGGTTTCTCCAGCATGAAGGGCCGAGCTGTCCCTGTATAATGACACTTGGAGGAAAGGTCACTATTTAACAATACATTGTACAGGGCCGGCCAACTCTTCGTGCTGCAGAAACACACTGGGGATGGACCTTCATAAAATTTCAACTTTCAGTTTAGCTTCATTTGGGGTCCAAAGAAGGTTTTAAAGTCTCTCATTTGGATTAATGGGGTCCAGAGAAGGCTCATTTCGGTTAAAGCGCTGCACAGTCCCACTAATTCAGATCCTTGATAAGCAATATAGCCATGAAAAATGAGATAGGACTCGCCAAGCTTGGGGTACTTGGATCTAGTGCCGGCTGAGCCACACATGGCCGTATAGCGTGACGGAATCCCAACATGTATCCCTTGGGTGTTTTTTAATAGTATTTGGCGGGTGTGCGCCGAGCTTTTGCTTTGTTATGTGTATATTAGGAACAGGGAAAGGCAGACAAGGCGAGCACACAAACGTGTTCGCAGACGGATCATCTCCCTGCCTCCTGTTATCTGCATTCGGCGCGATAAGGAGAAGTCCTCTGGTAGCGTTGCAACAAAAGGCAATTTGCATTCAGCAGCGGTATGCAAAGAGAAATATAATGAGATACGAGATGATTTATTTCTTTAATCTGCAGTAAGTAGGAGAAAGGAAACTGTCTACCATTTTTTTGCAGCAATATCTGAACTTCACTAATGCAAATGTATTCCGCGTTCCCGTGCCAAGGAGGAAGAGGCAGCCCGCAGGTCTAAGCTCGTGCAGCATGCGCCGCAGTAAACCGAGAGCTGGTGTCAGCTTTTAAATATGGAAAAGACTATTCTGCGGCGTTGCGTTTAAAGAGAAGGGGAGAACGTTCGGGAGCTTAAAGCGGTTTTAAAACCGCAGCCTTTTTGCGTATGATCTTCTCCAGATTCTAGAGGGGACGCGGTTACTTGGAGTCCGTAAAGTCAAGGTGACTTAGTTTCACTGTTATTTGGCTTTAATGGATGTTTTTTTTTTCTCAAATAGGAACAGCTAGACATTCCCCAAGTACGCCCAAGACTCAGCAGTTACTCTACGGCGTCCCCAGGCGCTATACTTAACACAGCTGACTTGGATTCCTGCGTCTCCACAAATCCCACCGCGTTCCTTCCAGATACTGACCTGTCATCTTTAATCCTTATTAAATATTCCGGTGGGATATCCACGCTTTCCACCATAATCCCCACCATGTCTAGTTATATCAGGAAGATGCAGCAGAAAAAGACTTCCTAAGTATCTTGTTTTTTGTCTTTCAATACATGAGCTGATTCTGCCGAATCCCCCCCCCACATGAATTTGCCCCGGCCCCCACCCCGCCGGCTAAGTGCACTGCAGGAGATGCGTTCGGCCAAATATATCCGACTACAAGTTATATATTCCCCCTCCAGTCAGCATCAGCTTGGGGAGCGCTGCGAGCGGAGTCCGTTCAGACACTGCGCATGTGTGAAAAGTGCTCCCATTGATTTCAATGGGTAGCGCTTTCCTGCCACTGATTGACCTCTTCAATGGTCTAAGCAAATAACCCTGGTCCTTAAGGGGTTAAAGTACACACATGGTTCTTTAGTGGGGCTGTCAGACAGTAAGCTGTCCCTTTTAAAGATAAGAACAATATTTTTTCCAAGGTTAGCAATAAATAAATAAATAAAAGAACCCTGCATATTTTAATATGAAACATTACTCCTGTATTGCAGGGGATCCGCTTTGAAATGCCTGACTCAGCATGCAGCGATCAGATTAGTCTCCGTGATGCGCAGTAACTTGTTTAGCAGCCGCTTTGTTTTTAAGACGTACTTCCATACCGAATACCGATATAGAAATATTGATATGGAAATGCATAATCCCTCCGAGCTGATGTCATCACAGGCAGCGGCTGCACATATTACGCCTGGGAAATACATTCATCTCCGAGTCGATAAACAACCCTTTGTTACATGTTATAAAACACATGCTAAAAATAGAAGATTAAATATAATAAAAACCTGAAAGGGACACAATGACCAGGGCAGGATCTATTCACTAAAGATATGAGCGTCCCTTTAAGTCAGCTATATATTTAAAACTCACATTTTGAATGATGGGGATAACATTTAATTCATATACCGGAGACATCAATAATTAAATAGTAGAGGAATTAAATCGTACCCCCATCCATTTAGAGTTGCAGTTCCATTTATTTGGTTTAATTCCACACACTATTCCTAGTACCGACGAATGCCCAGAGACAGGAGTTATTCGTAAATCATAAGATGTTCCCTTATTCAGAATTTTCTACGGAATTCTTAATTCTCGCGTGACACAAAAGCCTGTGCTGATAGGCCGTTCCCATGGACACTGGCTGAAAGTGATAGAAACTATAATTAACGTAGAATGTCACCTTTAATGGAAGCTTTGATCAGCTTGTATCTAGACGCTCGTCTTTCTGAGGAACACAGACGCGCACATTCAGCGCCTGGACAAGCTTGCTGGGTTTAGACATTTAAAGGAAAAGTCCCAGGGAAAATTAGGATTATTAGAGAGCTGCATACAGTATGTTAGCCCCGAAGAACCCCCCCCCAACAAACCTCACTTACCTGCAGACCTGCAGCTTACCATTATAGACCGATATTTTGGGTGACATTCCCTGCTCAACCACCACTGGGCCGAGTCTTCATGGCAACGTTAATTAAGTACTGTGCGATAAAATCCTTTCAATCGTATATTTGTATTAGAGTGTCAGTCCCCAGGTAATTAAGACTCTATTGCTTATTAGAAGGCAGTGTTTTCCTAATAGATTGGGCTACGTTAATAGAACCTATTTCTAATATGACAATAGTAATGGTAACTGCATTGCTGGCCTTTTCCTTCTCAGACCGGAAGGATCTAGAAGTGCGATTAAAATCTTTTTTTTTTTTTTTTTTTAAAAGGGGAATCCGTTTTCCCCAAAATTGGTGATCTACACTGTCTCATTCATACTGCTCATTGTATCAGGTTGTTGCTCATTCCATGGGCATGAATGAACCTTTAAATTCCCAATTATATTACTTCTTTGAGTTAAGAAAATATTGTACCCCCATTGGCGCCTGGCCACTAATCCAGGATCTTTTATCTATATCTAATGCCAAACACTGGGGTTCATTCATTAAAGGGAGAGTTGACAGGCGAGGAGCAGTTTGATCTCTCTCACTTCACTATTCATTCACAAAGGGCCATCACTACCAATTTTGTTTAGGAAGAAGGGCTGAGTTGGCCCCGTACAAGGCATTATTTAATGGGAGACATTTTGTTGATCTAACTATACATTATACAGGGCCAGCCAAGCTCTTTCTCTCACATAATATATAAGCTGAAACCCAAATCCAAGAGATCCAAGGTGAGAAATGAGGAGCAAATAATCTTACTGAGCACCAAGCCAATTACTGGGATTCTGTCATCTTTAGGGGATAAATCCAAATTCAATAAAGAACATAAAAATGTCCTGCTAAACTGTAGGAATCAAGAGCAGAGAGAATCCTTTTTTGGGGGGGTTTAACTGTAAGACAACTTGGTGTAAATAAACTATAATGATCCTGTATTAGGCAAACTGAGTAGCCCATTAGGCTTAAGTGTGTAATAAACGAGCCCTACTTTACTTTAACAAGATATGTAAAAAGAAAATCATATTAAAGTGAAAAATACATAGAAACATGAATGAGAAGTAAAAGATTTTATGAGAAATTGAACCAATTATTTTTTTATTGAATGGCTCTAGCACTTCCTAAAATACCTAGTAATTTTGAGTTATATTAAATATAAAATATATATATATATAAAAAAAAAATATATATATATATATATATATATATATATATATATATATATATATATATATATATATATATATTACACAAATAAAATAAAAAGTACATCAAGCTCCAGATTGTGGCAAACTAATTTAAACTTGGACATCATTTGGGTAGATGAATGAACATATATTTATATACTACATTCTGTTGCATTATAGGTAACTTTTTAATACCTGTTTCTGCCACACAAACACTTTTGTGGATCTATATTAATTGTAACCTTATGACAAAAAAAATACTTAAAAAGGCTTTGTTGCTAATGAAACTGAAAAGTTTCCTTCTAAGTCTCTGCGTTTGTTTAAAAGGACTTAAATAACCAATTTACTTTTTTCTTAGGAAAGAATATATAAAATCCTGTGTGTGTGTCTGACATCCATCAATTAGATGTTACATCCCCCGAGTGCAGCGCTATACACAAGACTGAAAATATACAGCATTTTATAGCTAATAAGCCACTCTCCCCCTTTTCCTACAAAACTACCTATTATCCAAACACCTCCTGAATGAAGATTTGAGAAGGCAACTCGTTAAGGGATTCAATGCACTGCAAGAAAAGATTTAATTGGAGCGCTAATTAAAGCCAAAATAGACTAGTAAAAGTGATAAAAAAAATAATTTTATTTAAAATTTGATCCTAAATATACCACTCTGCAATTAGATATTTTAACCCTTCAGTGGGTTATATATATATATATATATATATATATATACACACACTGAAATGTGGTTGTACATGACTGCTAAACAAGGTTATTTATATATAAGGTTATATATATATATATATATATATATATATATATATATATATATATATATATATATATATTTATATATATATGCCATGATTTTGTATATTTATTAATATCATGGTCTAGTGAAGAAAGCCCCAAGGCTTGGTAATGTATGTAAGGTAACAGATGTTTGGTAGAACATGCTCTGTAAAAAGACTCTTGATTCCGGGTTTAGGCTGGTAAGAACGCAATCATGTTCCAACAAAGTTTAATTGAAGCTTCACAGGGCAATCCTCAAATGCTATGGGTACTGCCTAGATCTCCTGGTTAGGTAGTAGGTCCTACTAGGTGCCAAGGAACAGGGGGTTGTCCATGCTGCCAGAAACACCTATAATGTGAATTATCTGGTACCTAGCCAAAGGTCCTGTGGGATCTGGATCCCGCTCTGCTGTGCTCCACAGGGCTGTATATGTGAGGTGCTACCCTACGTCTAACCCAGATTGGCCCACCAGGACCAAGCTCAACCAGATGCTCTTCTTCCCCTGCAACGTCATACGCAGTGTTCTGCCTCACAGGCACGCAGCGCGGGAAAAGAACCTCCATGGTTTAAATGGGGGGTTACAAACCACGATTTCCACAATCTGCCCATTGAGTAGAGGTGAACTGGGGATCCAAATCGTCAGAGTCTAAGCTAGAAAGGGATCTTGCCAGGTTTGCTGAAATAACAATGTGGCTTAGCAACAGCTCAATATTTAGGTCTATGGAGGAAAACCTTTATTTCATTTGCCTGCCATAAAATAAATCAGGTGAGGCTGGGTTCCGAGTACGGAATGCCACCGAAACACAAACCCAGTCCTGTCCAACTCCAGAGTTTTGGAAGATGGAGAGGAAAGAAATAAGTAAAAGAAGCTTTGTACCAGACATTAGCATATATAGCAGCGCGACGCTCCAAGAAGAATATGTAGAGACGGGAATTTCCTTTTAACATTCAGTAAAGGATTTGGTCCGAAGCTGAACCCTTTCGCTCACGACTGGTCCTGTTTTACCGCTTGCAGCCGTGAAGATAATATACGGTGTTAAGGATTAGATAAATCCTGCTGCTCAAACACACCTGCTTAATAAAAGCAACGAGTGATTTGTTGTAATAGCCTGCTACTTTGCAAAAGCTATGGTTTAGGGCGTAATAAATTAATGTTTTCATTAGCGCTTTGTTCATTATTCTTTTTGCAGAGAATCAACATTTTCTCATCAGTGAGCAGCTGTACTTATTAAAGAGATTAAACGAATGCATTAATTACAGATTCATTAAAACTATGGCAAAAAACTGAAGCTTTAGGCAAAAACAAAAGCAAAAAAAAAAAACAGTAGCTAAAAATCAAAAGGCCCAAAAGCAGCTTATATTTTCTGTGCATTTATGACCGATGAGTTATTTAAAGGGTGGCTGCACAAGCCCCATAGTGCAAAGGGTAATATTATTCATTATTGTTACTGATATCTGTAAACTGAAGCCCCCCCAGCCCACCTCCCTGTGTCGAGCTTCTATGAGAAACACTCTGAGGGTCCTCGGCGCCATCGCTTTGTATCTGGTTACAGTGTAAATGGTGGTATTATAGTGAAGTTGGTAGCCACCTTGTTAGTATTATTGCTAAAAAGGTTGCGGGGAATTCAATAAATTAAGAAATGTTAAGCCAGAGGAACAGTGATACTCGGGTTTATTCTTCCAAACAAATGGCGCTTCACTAACAGCACCACTGGGGCATGCGCAGGTATTTGAGAGGCTTCAATCATGTGTTTCTGATGCTTTCCCCTCTGGCAGAAAGGGCCAGGACTGAACCGTGCTGGCATATGTCTGGAATTATGAAACAATACTCAGTTTAAGGGGTTTACACGCCACCTCGCTGACGGTACACCGCTTAGGATCATGGAGCAGGAGTCCTGCCACTAATGATGACTGATAAGCACCAACCGGACTCCATACCTGGATCCCCTTTATCTATAACCTCAATGTGCTTTGCCAATTGCCATGGATCCCAATTTTAACCCCTTAACGACAATCCCCGTACATGTACGGGGTTGCCGTGCAACGTGTTAACGACAATGCCCGTACATGTACGGGCTGCCGTTAAATAGCTGCATCGCCGCGATCTCGGCGTTTTCGCCGCGATCGGCGGCTTTGCAGCATCCACGGAAGCCTCACAAGTGAGGCTGACCGTGGATTCGGGGAGGGCAGCCCTTGGCAGCCCTCCCCGGAAGAAAAATGGCCGCCGCCGCACCGATCAGCAAAGATCGCGGCGGCGCCCGGCTAAAACTGCTTAGGAAGCGATCGGAATCGCTTCCTAAGCATAAACTGTGTTGCTGACATGCCTCGGTATTGAGGGATGTCAGCAACACTAACCCCCTACCCCGATCGCCTTGTGATTGCTCCGAGGAGCAACCACAAGTGCCATCCTGTAAATGACGTTGCCGTCATTCACAGGATGGCATTAACAATAGATCTGAGTTCACAGAGGGTCTATCCAGACCCTCTTGAGAACTCTCGAGCTCGTCCTGCAGGTTGAATGCAGGTACTGCATCCAACCATGCAAGGTCAATGGAGCCCAGCTCACTAATGAGAGTGACTAGTAATAAAAAAAAAAAAAAAAATTAAAAAAAAAATTGGGTCAAAAATGTTTAAAAAAAATTAAAAAAATATGGTAACATGTAAAAATCCCCACTGTCACCAAAAAAAAAAAAAAGAAAAGTTTTTAATAAGCAAGTCCTAAAATTCTTTATCTTTACAAAAATTCCAGCATGGAAAGAGTTAAAATATTGGGATTACAAATGCCCATAGGGTGTCTAGTATTAAAAAATATATGAGTTGATGGGGTAAATTGAATTGGCCGGGTTCAAAGATGTCCCAAATATGGGACATGGGGCAGATGTCTAAATGGCAAAAAAATACACACCTCACAAAGGCGGCCTTTTACCTCCCAAATAACCCAACAAACCCATGCATGGGGGGTATCACTGCGCTCAGGAGATGTTACTGAACACATATTGGGGTGTTGTTTGACACGGACATACACCAGGAGCGATAAATTTATACCTGAAGTACAACATGTGTGAAAAAAATACAAAAAAAATTTACTACCATAAAGTTTCACAAAGGGTGGTGGTAAAATTAGTGCATGGAAAAGGGTTAAAATACCAGCATTTCAGATACCTTGGGGTGTCTAGTTTTTAAAAATATATGATTTCATGGGGTAAATTGCATTGGCCGGCTTCAAAGATACCCGAAACGGCACATGGGGGGGAATAATGACCAGATTTGGAAAAAAGGTTTTGAAATGGCAAAACGCTACCTGTATTTATTGCCCCATAACGTGCAGAAAAAAGCAAAAAAACATAAAAACATTGGGTATTTCTAAACTCAGGACAAATAGTAGAATCTATTTAGCAGGTTTTATCATTATTGTTTGCAGATGAGTAAAAGTTTTCTGTTTAAAAAGTGAGAAAAAGTAATTTTTTAACAAAAAATCCCCATATTTTATAGTAAATTAGATGATATGATAAAATGAATGGTATCTAAAGAAAGCCCTGTTTGTCCTGGAAAAAACAATATATAATATGTGTGGGAGCACGAAATGAGAAAGAAGAAAATCACAGCTAAACAGTAACACTGAAAAACATTAAAAGAGCCATTGTCCCGCAATATACTACGAGTAAAAACCCCTATTGTCCTTAAGGGGTTAAAGGAATAGCCGACGCACCTTATAAATCCTGACATACGTACCCTGTGTTTCTCCTTAATTTTTTTCCTGTAGGCCTCCTTGTCAAACTTATCTTCCTCGTTGAGGAGCTCCTTGGCCTTGGCCAGGTTTATGCCACTCTGGTCCTCATCCTCCTCTGTATCGTTTACGGCAGTCTTTTGCACTTGTGGCCACTGCTGGATCATCTGTGTAGGACGAGACGGGAAAGAGTTAAAGGTGTCATTCACTAAGCGCACACACTTGATTTGCCGTACAAGTGAAAGTGGCAGTTGCATAAAGTGGGTTTTTTGGGTGGATGTTTTAACCCAATACAGATAAAACCTGACATTGTGAGTTTTCACACATTTAACAGAGTTGTGCTAAACATTTTTAGACAATAGCTGCAGGGACAAATATTAATATTTAATTTACCCAGGGGAAAGATTATAACAACTCAGCACCCTGTTTAATCATATTAAAGGACGCGTTTCACATTTTCAGAATGGAGTAAAAATTAAGACAGTGACTTATTCTCCAGGGGGGAGCTATTCGTTTTCTGCAGACCAAGTTGCATTACTGAACCCATCTGCCTTACACAAAGCAATGAAAGTACTGGTACTTGGCCAATTCCATTACATTTTCATCTCTCCTGACTTCTGCGTACAGGGGCCCAGGGCATGATCCATTCATTTATCAAAAAGATAATATTTCCCTCAAATACTCTGCATTGTCGTGGATTATTTTTGGAGTGAAACTTGCATCCTGTTATTCAGTATCCCCGTCTGATACCGCAAGCTTTCACAAGTGTGGTAAGAGTAAGAGGTCGAGAGCTCACTTGACTTCTTGAGCAAAGTTTTGGGGTATAAATAGTGCAATTCTTGCACTTAGTACGGAAATGCCGCTTGATACCAGTTTGCTGATCCAGTTCATGCAAAGCCTTACCAGTTCTTCCATTCCAATTTGTTACTGCATCATATACATCAAAGTGTACATTAGGTTAAAGGGGGGGATCTCTAGTTTGTTAAAGGGACATTTTAACCATTATACCATTATATATTAACTTTAATGCACATAATAGCAGATAGGCCCCTTGCCCCTTTCATCTAATTACTGAGGTATATAAACCACAGTTTTGCTCCCACTGACTGCTTCAGAGAAGCAAAACTTCATATCACAGAGGAGGTGTCATGCTGCAGCCCTGGAGCTGCAGCTTCTCATTAAGGCATGTTTTTTCTTATTTTGCAGGTTATATTAAAACACTTCGATTACTTTAATATGCCTTCAATTTTCAGGGGGCCACCTGTGGCACTGGCGTGTCCCTTTAAGCCAACAAACTTTAGCAGAGCTCTCACTATAAATCTTACGAAACAAACTTTTAAGAATACGAACCGATGTAGATATCAGTATAAAGCGCCTTTTCTCCTGGACTGCGCCCAATCCCAAACCCAATACTTGGCAAACCCAGAGTACCTAAATGCTAAACTGCTTCTCTATTTGTTTCCGTATAGAAATGATGGATGTTAATATTTACAGGAGAGAACCAAAACCACGATTAATCGGAGACGTATTTTGCTGTTTTCAGTATTTTCTGATTATGGTGGCATCTGACTTGATTGCCGTGTTCCCCTGCTCCTACTTTCTATCTTGATGTTGTCAGCAAAAACGCGTTCCTAACACCGCGGCACACGAGGCGGCAGCAAGCGACGCCGCATGGACTTCTACACGGAGCTCTGGCTGATTTGCCAGGAGATGTAGATGCTGTATCCACCTCGTTAGAGAGCGTTCACATCGCGCCCTGTCACTCAGGGATTTATAGCACAATCCGATTCCACCGCCAGAAAAACAGGTTACGGATTATTTAGAAAATGGGTCGCTAATGATAGTAAAATAAAATATTAAAAAATGACTATACATAACACAAAATTTACAAGGAAGTGCTGATGGGTAGATATACTGTAATCTAACGCAGACTGTAGCTTTCACAGCTTGTAGGATAACGTAGTACTTTTAGTAATCCTTCATTCATGCAATGTTCATTCATTGCTTGTACCATTTTCTTTTCCTTAACATTTTGGACAGAAGATGATATTTGTGGCAAACCCCAATCCTAATCAGTTCCCTGTTCTGAAGCTCGCTCCCCCATATCCTTATAGAACAGGGGCGTGTATGGGACATGTAGTCCTGCCGCAGCTGGAGGGCCGCAGGTTGGACACCCCTGTTATAGAAGCTGGCAGAACACACAGGCTTCCAATGAAAGAACAGGGAGGAATAAGCATGCATGTCTTGCTAACAGGAAGAGTCTTTGCTTACTTTAATCTGTAAACATTGCCACATGTTCTTACTAGCATGTGAGGTGGAGCAAGCTATGAGTGTGGGCTTGAAGATGCATGGGGGTAGTTGAGCCCTAGACAGTCTTAATGGGGCAGGAGGTAGGAAGGGGAGCGGACCCAACACTGTTCCCCTAACAGGAGAAAATAGGAAAGTGACCTGGAGACTTGGGGAAGCAGGAATTTACCAGGAGACTCTGGGTTTCAAACCCAGAGCGTTCCCAGTTAGGGCCATAAGATGCTAACAAGGGGCCGAATGACGCGCATCCCAATTCACTCACTCTGAAAAAAGGTTATTCTTCATACAGCTTTTACAGGAGGAGACATTTCAACTAGAATTCTGATTAATTCAGTAACAGCTACGCAGGGTTCTGTTTAAAGCTCTCTTGCTCGCTGTGGTCGGTGGCTAAGCTGTAGCCATGCCCAGTTCTGCATAAGCTCCTCCCCATCATACCTCAGCCCCGCCTACAAAATATCCATGCTTTATATTTTTACGGTGGCGGGTGAGGGGAATATCTGCGACCTTGACCTAGGAGCATTTGGGACCGTATGTACAAACTAATGCTACTAGCCAAAAATATTTACAAAAAACAGAAAAGGTGGTATTTTTTGTATCAGCGCAAGGAGCCGTACCCGCTGCGGGTGCCGGGAGAGCAGCACATAAACACAACTGTGCCTGAAAAGGTCAGCGCTGTTTAGTGTCAACGCGTCACTCAGCCCAGTGTCACCTGGCTGTAAAAACACTTTCAAAAGCGTGAATGTCAACACTGTCAGAGCTCTATTCGGGGGAGATATAAGCCCCACGAATACATCAACCAATAATAACTCCATAGTAGGAATGAAAATTATAAGCTTACATTTCCCAGAATGCCTCCCAATAAGAGGGGACCCCCTTAATCTGAGCAGCAGCTGAACATTGTAATTCCCTATGATATCACTATGAAGGGCCGGCTCAGCCGAACCTGTATAATGTATGGTGATATCAGGCAAAGTATTCAGCTCGCCCACAAACTTTTTTTTTTTTTATTTGAAAATGTCTTCAATGGCTAACTGGAGTATACACGGCAACCTCTCAAGACTATCATCAGCTATATTGTTATATGCCTTAAAATGAGACCTAGACTCAAAAGCATGCACTCTAATACGTATCTATATCTATCTATCTATATCACTATGCAAACCCATTTCACACTTTCACTCACCTCTCCATCATCCGCAAAAACAATCTTTGTGTTCACTTTAAGATTCTTCTTCAAAGCTTTTTTGGCATCCTTTGCTTTAGTCAGTTTCTCGGTTTTCTTAAGCTTGGATTTGGTTATTGTGGTTTCCTGAAAAAAGAAAGAAAATGTAAAGTTTTCAAAATGGTGGACCATAAAATTGTCATGGCTTTTTATTAAATTTAGCCTTTTCACTCCCAAGGGGTTCACAAGAAAATACTTGATCTAGCCTTAATCCAAGTTCATGCCTTATGCATTAATACACTTAGAAACCCTCTCTCTCACATTATTTAGCAAACACATTACATGGCTGTGCAGAGAGAGGGCACAAAGAAAGCCCCAAAAACATAAGCGTTGACCACACTGTAACCATTATTAGGTAAAGCTTAAAATGAGGTTAAATCGGTGGCATCTACTGTGGTTTGCTTGCTCCCCCTAGTGGTCGCTACTGGGGAGTTTTAGGGCTCACAAGCGTTGATGCTTTCTTTTTCAGCAAAATCAGAGAAAAAGCCAAATAAAGAACTAAAGACCTGCTATTCAAACAGACATCTCACCGGTCTGACATCACCACCAATGCTTTTTTACATTCTCTAATCACCTCCGAAAGCCTACAAACGCCATTAAAGTATAACTGTACTTTGATGGCGTACCTGTTCGCTGAATGTTATGCGGCTCTTCATGCGCTCGTTTAAAGGAAGCACATTCACCACTTCGAAGGTTGATTGACTACAGACCCCATGATCCCCGACAGCCAGCTTCATGAGCAGGCTGCCAGAAGACTCAATATTCAGTGTCTCATTACCGTTTACAAAAATGTGAACATAATTCATAATAATAATTTAATACAAGCATTTCCTGCTGCCCCCCCTCCAATACCGACGCTTACTGAAGAGTTTTCTGTCGAAAAGACAACACGTTTAAAGAAAACTTCAGCGATCAGCAGCGCGGTCAACCTCTTAATTCCTAGATGGTCCTGTAGCTTTGACATTCATTCACATTCGGCACACGATCGTATCAGAAAGGCTTTTCCTAATATTTTCTCCTTCCTTCAGTGCCTGAACCATTTTCTGATAGGCGTTTAGGGAAGGTGCGCTGCTCAGATTGGGGGATTATGTCGTATAGCATGAGGATACGCAACAGAAAAATAGCAATCGTTTCATATTTTTGTAGCAAGGGAAGAGCAACCTTCGCAAAAGGATTGGAATAACATATGGTATACATAAAAAGTGGGTCTCTCATACACAATATAATAATGTATAGGATTCATACTGTTTATGGATTCTTTCCAGACTGCTTAGAACATTGTAAAGGTCAGAACTCCTCCTCCCAACCTTATGAATCCCATAGTGATGAGCTTGGCTTTAAAGAGTTAAAAAGGTCTTGTCCAATAAGCAGTCTCCTTGAAGCGCGGCACCAGATTTCCCAGAACATACCGTTCTGCGTGTTCCTACAGCATTAATACCTTCTGCCACTCATACAGGTGAGAGGAAGCCTCAGATCAGAATGAAATTAAGTTGGGAGCCGCAGCCTGTCGCGTATAATGAAAAGCTTAGCCCGGCCAGTAACGTCATTGCATTAATTCAGCAGTCCATTATATCAATAGAGCAGAGGGCAATCAGAGAGAGACGGCGCAGGCCAGCCGGAAGGCACGCCGTACTAGATCTGATGTGCCGAGGAGAGAACGTGGGATGGGCGCATCATGATTGAAAGCTTCCTGAAGATCAGACGTAGTATTCTGTATTCGGTGGTTATTGGGAAACAGGGCTCCATAACCCATAACCCTCCAGCATGTCTCCACAGGGTTACTGCTAAAGCAAACGCGGTTATCCGCTTATTATTATAATCAGGGGTGGGAATTGCCGGTGTAGCGAGCCATATGTGGAATATACTGCATTATTCCAAAGTGGCATACATGACAAAGCTGAAGAACGTGTGTTCACAGCTCCGGTTTTGGTCGCAGACATTGGCTTCGCCTTACTGTTCCACATTTGTAACCAAACGGCTGCGTAATGCATTGGTGCAGCCATCTAACATTGAGCTGGTTCTTATGTGAGAGTCCGAACGTTGATGATTTGTGACTTTACATCTTTTTCTTGGACCAATAAGACTAAATTTGATACCCAGGGCCAGACAGACAGAATAACGTTCATGTGGGGCCCTCTTATCTAAATATGATTTCTCAGCGGAAGAAGGATCCAGCCCTTTCTTCTCCCCTGATGTTCCTCTTTTGTAGGAGCTCAGAACGTTTGCTTTTGAACATTTGGGTACGAGCGTGTAACAGCGTGCTACAGCCCTAAAGTCACACTAACAGTAAGGAGACATGTTCAGAAATTACATTATGTAAACATTATTCCTTTTCCAAATAGCTTACTCTGCTATACCGATGTTATGACGGCCAGAGATGGACATTTTTTTAATGCGACTTTGTAACCTTTAAAATGTTGGATGGAACAGGCCCTGGGGGTCACTCTACCAACTTGAAGGGACGCACGCACCCTGTAGATCTGCAGAACCCCACATGAATACGCAAAACGAACACCCTAAAAAAACACGTAAAGTCGGCCGATATGGTTTTTGGACGTACTTCACAGCAGCGCTTACTCAAAGTGAGAGTCTGAAGGAAAGCAGAACATTTCATTTTCACTATGCAATATAATTTAATCATTACGAGGGGTCGGCACATCGAATGTGATGGTGATATATAATTTAATCATTATGAAGGGTCGGCACATCCTTGCAATACACAGCCTTACGAGTCACACAAGCAGTAAGTAGGCACAGAGCCAGGTCCAAAGGCACAGGACAGAAGGATAAGCCAGAAGCGTAGTACGACGGGCCCAGATCTGGGGGCAGACAGCACAGATTCACTCAGACAAGAAATCAGATCCCAAAAAAGGCCACAGCATAAGCTCAACAGGCACAGTATCACAGGCTAGAGACAGGCTAGGGTTTAAATGTTTAAATAGCCAACTAAACAGGTACCAGGTGCAGGACTCAGGAGATCAGTCAACAAAACAGGAGAGATAAAATGGGACAGCAGCTTGACAAACGGCAGGTAGAACGGAGAACATGCTTGTAGATGCGAGGTCCCCGGTTCAAACGCTGTGCCCGCCAGGACCCCGACGAGCCGTCTGCAGACCGGAGATGCGGGGCTGGGGCAAAACCATGACAAAGGCTTAATGCCTGACAGTTGAAGGTCATCTCACCGTGTTAACTATGCATTCTGTAAGAATACTTGTCAGGGTTGCTTCGTCGTAATGCGAGTTAAATTATAAACCTCGCTGATTAAACCCCAGAGAGGTTACGACAAAGCCCCCCATCCACACAGCCTTCAGTAGAACATCATACTTAAAATGTACAGAATTTAGAACACTGTTGAATGTCTCATATTTCAACAAAATACCATCAGGGGTTAGAGTGCTAAATACATTATTACAGCAATAACTAACGTTAACAATAAAATGAAATGTTAATAGCAACATAAATAAAAGAGTAATAAAATAACAAGCTCTACTTTAAATTCTAGCCGTGCAGATGACCCAAGAGTGGGATTGATGGGTCGTCTTAACACATTCTGCCTCAGGAGCAGAACGGCTGAAGATCATTTACATCTTCAATGTATTGATTTGGAAAACGAACCTTCTGGACTCATCACATGCTCTATTTAACAGTTATTTCTATACTAACATACAACAGATACAGGAGACGCTGATAAACACCGACTGACAGCACAGGGACGGTCTATTAAAGTTTCTTTTATTTACAGAAAACGCCTGTACATAAAACGCACACCGCGTCATCCCTCTGATGTAATAGTAGCATGTCCAAAGAGAGCCTAAAAGCCGTGAACAAATCATTGAACCCGTGTCATTAAAATCAATTCTAAAAGGGATGAGATTCACAGCTCTGGGTTATAAACGGGTCATATTCTGGCACCCAGGGATCGATATAATAGCTGAAGGCATGCATTCGTGTCAATTAACAAATGGTTAACAGCATAGTATATTATATATATATATATATATATATATACTGTTAAGGAGTCTTCCATGAGGATCCACAAGAGGTATTTTAGTAGCCAGTGAAGCAAGCCAAGGTCCCCAAACTTCTTGCCAATTGGATGCCTTCTGGCACCACAGACTCCGCGAGTGACCCTGTTTTATTGGCAGTGTTGGCTTTCTCTCCATAGCTGGTAGCAAATCTATATTCCAGATGGGAATAAAGCTTTATAAGCATCATTTCTACTATACACGTAGGTACGAAAAATACCAATTTTTCTTACAGAAATGTTTTCTCCGAGATATAATTTTTTATATTAACACTATATAGACCCAATGACCGGCTCCATCCTTTTTCAGACTTCTATTCCCATCGCATGTTAAAAGGACGTATAAGATGTCACAGTATCCAAAGCAGTATGAAACGATCAAGGCAAAAGCACATCCATGATCACTCGAATGGCATGAGGCACAATCTACGGGCCAACATACCTCAACCAACATCTAAAAAACAATTATAGGAGCCACAACATACAAACCCATTATCTACCTCTCTCTCTCTCTCCTTTCTCCCCATCTCTTACCTTTCTTAATTCCTGTGGTGGGGGCGCGGGGTCGGTTCCTACAGACCTCTGTTCCTGTGCTCCATTGCGGTGCTGAGCGGCAGAACAGGACCTCATATCCCAGGGCTCAGCATCAATTGCTGGCACCTTTTGCGAAGGAGCAACGAAACAGAGGTCTGTACGAGGAAAAAAAAACACCTTCACCCGCTACAAAGGACAAAGCGAGTAACAGCTTGGAAACCGACAATTTATTTTCCAGAAGTAATTACATGTTAGAGATTCCCAGTTGTTTTCCCACATCCTCTACAGCGTCTTCAGATGCCGCCTGCCACGACACGAAGCCGATTCCAATAAAAATATAATACATTTTATAATTATGTTTGTGTCAGTTTCTCGCCTGCGGAATGCATGTTTATGAAGAGGCAACCACTAAATTCATTAGGTGCCACTAACACGGCAATGAATAAACCAGAGAGAAGTCTTTCAACTAATAATGCAGAGTGACCGACGAATATACCCCACGGCCAATCGAGCTACCCATGGGGAAAGCGTGTATGTGGGGGAAAACATGGTCTCCCACCAGCAGGAGTACTCAAACTTCCTTCGCACTGAAGGTTGAGACCAAGGTGTCGCATTGCAATGGGTGGTAACCAGGGGCGTAACTAGACGCCTCAGGGCCCGGGTGCGAGAATCTGTTAAGGGCCCCCCCACCCCCTCACCCCCTCACCCCCCCCCAAAAAACATGATTTTTACCCAACAATTTTTTTTCAACAAATTCAATTTACATATTGAATCATATCTGTAAAAAAAAATCAAAGAAAAAGGGGCGCATGTACAAAGGGCATAATCAAAGAAAAAGGGGCGCATGTACATAGGGCCCCTTTTGTACATGCGCCCCTTTTTCTTTGAATACATAAATAATGTATGGAAGCATAGCATAGCGGATATAGATCAACAGAATAACACACAAACCCAGCATTGCAGAAATAGATCAAATAGAATTCACATAAAAACTCTGCATTAAAGGTATAGATAAAACCCCCTAAATTATAGGCATAGATCACAGGTTGCACACCCCAAAACCAGCCTTGACCAGCACCCAGATAACACATGTAGGGTTTGCCATCTTTGTCCCCAAACAGCCCATCCTGTGCCTGGCTGGATGGGGACAAAGGTGACACTGGGGAGCTGAACTTGTGTGTCTAATCTATATATAAGTGTTATATATGTGTCTAGACAATTATATCTATATAAAAATAAATCTAGGAATCTCCATTTTTTTAAAGAATTTTTTTAAAAAAAAACTTATGCGTTTTGTCCCCCTCCACAGACACACACATATATTTATTTTTATGTTTATAATTGACACCTGAGATTTTTTTTAAAATTTTATTATAGTTTTTTTTACATACTAGCAGTAAAGATAATTATTTATTGCATGTTTCAAAAGAAAGCCCTACTTTTTCCTGACAAAAGAAACATATATAATTTGTGTAGGTATATCAAACATGGAAAAGGGGGGTCTTAATTAAACCAATATATAGTAAAAATGGCAAAAACATACATTATATGGGGTATTAAAAAAACCCAGTAGTGAAGGGGTTAAACAAAGTGTTTAATAATAAACATGTCTTGCCCTTTGGTGTTAATTTTTATTTTTTTCTAAAAAAAAACAGTGACTCATTCCCTTAAAATTCATAATTAGGGCAATTGCATGTTTACATAAATACAGGATGTTTGTGTTTTTTAACCCTTATATCTTATTTTTTAATATGATTACTACACACTATTTCACTTTGAGCAGCCATCACAAAAAATCAAAACATAAGATCTAATTTTCAGAACCATCAAATACCTTATCAACCTTTGATGCCATCCGGTGCTCCTGCACTCTGAGCGTGAGGGGGCGGAGCTTTCGCCCCTCATGCTGCATCAATGACTAGGCGGCCGTCGCCAGCTCCGTGGCCCGGCTTGCCTTATTAAAAAAAAAAAAAAAAAACCCGGAACAAAGATCTTGGGCCCCCCTGCCGCCGGGTCCCGATTTCGGGCGGCCCCTTGGCTTGGGCCCCCCTGCCGCCGGGGCCCAATTTCGGGCGGCCCCTTGGCTTGGGCCCCCCTGCCGCCGGGGCACGATTTCGGGTGGCCCCTTGGCTTGGGCCCCCCTGCCCCCGGGGCCCGGTCGCAGTCGCGACCCCTGCGACCCCGGTAGTTCCGCCACTGGTGGTAACATTTCAGCTTTTTGGGCAGCAAAAGTGTAGGTGAAAAAGTATTTTACATTTTAACCCCCCCCCCTGCAATTGGCGCCATTGGTGGGCTGCATGAAGCGATCACCACATTCCCCCTGAATTCTCTCCCCTACGTGGCAGAATGGATATTAGAAGCTCTAAGCGACCTTGATCACGGGAGGTCTAATTATTTCACCTCCGCCGTCACAAACAAGAGCAGAACGAGGATACCTCAAAGACTGCAACACGGTTAAAACAGAGCAAATCATCATATGAAAATATCCCATCTGACATAATACAACGTATCCCCCCCTCCAGCCTGAACACACGATGAATGATATCGTGCATCAGCATTCATGAATCCATAACCTTATTTTGAGTTATCTGAACCCGATGCGCGTCTTCATCACATACACTCGTGTCGCATGTTACGTGATAGCTGCGGTTGTGGTTTTCACGGGTACGCTTCAGGGGTAGACCCTGGACACCAATCAAGTGAATTCTAAACGCTATACAGGGGGCTGCTGAAAAATGATCATTACGACTGTTTCTTCCAGCGCCTGTATGTATAAAGCTTCTGAAAGCCTCTGATGTAGAAATACACCAGAAAAACCGAGATCAGTCGAGACAGTGCCTGTGAAGGGTGCGTGCCAGGGGCCGGAAACGGACAGTAACGTCTTCTTAAAATTAAATCCTTTGCTGGTGGATTCAGGAACAAGGACAGAACCGGACGCAGGGTCGCCGTTACCCAACAGGCACGAGATATTCCGTACGAAGTGCCATTAATATTAAAATCGGCAGACGGAGCGTCACGGCCAAACAGTTTGCAAATGGAAATCCGTGTAGCGTCCAAACGCTCCCTGAATCGCCAAGTCTTCTCTAAAGATAACATGGAAATAACCAGCAGAGTGACATGGCGAGGCGTTTAAACAGGCCAGGGGAACGAGCGGGCACTCTGGGCATTGCCACAGCCGCTCAAACTGCCCCGACGTTATAGATGACGTACAGGAGACGTGGATTCATCGGCTTTCAGAATATTTGGAGACTTCGCTGAGTACAGCCTGTTATTGCTCTAGCGCTAGAAATCTCGCATTATTCAATAGCGCCTTATTACAGACGAGGAATATAGGAACGTTTTTCAAAGGTGGTCTTCTCCACCATAGCCACCAACGCATTGGTCCAATTTCAATAAAAAAAAAAGTTGTGTTTTGTAACTCATCCATTCTAGATTTCTTGGTTGTTGGTTTTTTGGCACATATCTCCTAGTCCTAACCAAACGTGAGCCCTGGTCTTAAAGGCAGACGTGGGAAGGAGAAGCTGCCCCGTTCAGGACCATCCTTGGGAAAACGTACAAGGAGTGGATTTCTCCTCTACGCGGCCATCGCGCATTCTTACAGCCACATCAGCAATTCCTCCAACGAGAGGATCTGGAGATAGCCGCTAGGTCCCCGGGGCACCCTGCATGTTTGGAATTGCCTAATCTTGGGTCTATGCAGTTTCTCAAAAAGAAAAAAAAATACATATTACAAAAAAACCACTTGGAATGCAAACATTTATGCACGGGACATATAAGCGGAATACGCACCTGCTTAACCCCTCGCAGCTCTCGTTTCACGCCTTTGGCATTAAAGTCTAAAGCCGACGCCGCATCCAATATACATAATTTACTTAAACACCGGCTCGCTATCTGCTACGTGACGAACCCCCGTATGTATACGGCACCCGCATCCATACATTTGCTACTAGCTTGGCTTTCTTTTCATATATATCTATATATATATATATATATATATATATATATATATATATATATATCTCGATCGTACGATGAGATAATTGTGAAGTTTATGAAAAGATGGCAAATAAGATACTTGCAATTTAAAAAAAAAAAAAAAGTCACAATCCAGAATTTATTGGATTTAGGGAAAGTACACAACTCCACTCACCGCATTCAGCGTTTCAGACCCAAAAAACCAAGAGGGTTTAAGAGACTTTCGGAATATATTAGAACGGTGCCCTTTTCAGCGAGGATTAGCCGGGGGATCTCTGGACGGAATACCGAATGAAAGCCGTAAAAAGCGCACAGTATGCATCACCCAAAGTCCCGATATAATTATAACGCGGGCAGAGATTGCGTGCAATAAAGCCGAGAGCACATTGATTCTTCGCAAGTCACACATCACGGGAGCGCTATGGAAAAGCAGGCTTACATATTCGAATTAGCCGAATTCATTTATTGCAATGTACCCGGCCGGCCTTCATCTACAATTTAAAGAGGCTGCTTGCTTACTTGTGTATGCGCAACTACGATCGGCTGAATGTGATTGAAAACCAGAAAGGCATGACTTATGCAGTATGGAGAATGATTATCCGGCTTATTTATGAAAATGTAGCACAGGGTGCTGCGGAGATCATTTGAAGCGCGCCGGTCTGCTCAATTTTAAAGCTGTTCTCCGTCATAAAACCTGGTTGAATACCGCTCTACAAAACAATAAATTACGGGAGAATTGGATTGGAAATAATCTCTCCAAAGTAAAAACACAATGGACAACTCGAGTTTTGCTTAGAATTGGCAACAGCTGCCCTCCAGCAAGCAACAGGTTAAATGAGTGACCTTGTACTAGAAATGTCCACCCGCAAGATATTAGGTTATTTTAGCAAATTATTCTGAATTTGGGAGGATAACTTTCCACATTAAATTTTTTAAACTTGGAAAAATCAGCTTTACATAAAAACACATTTCCCGGGATCTTTTTTTCTTATTTTTTTGTAGCATGTGCTTCAGAAACATTGTGACACTCAGCAAGCACCACGATTCCTTTATCCTCACAGACATCAAGCCTCCGATCCTCCAAACAGCTCACGTTTTAGTATTTCTGGTTATTTAAAGAGACGCCCTATCTGGTAACTTGTTAAGCCCATATATTTTGGAGCATTTACATTAATGGCAGTGTTTCTGCTTCTCAACATGCTATTCAAATTGCTGGCCGACTATACCGCAGAGCTGAAAATATTCAGATGTCACCGTAATAGCGCCTGGCTGTGGCATCTGACATCGTGGGATGCTAATCATATCTGGGAACTCTCCAGGACTGACCAGGAGTCTCCGGGTGAAGCGCTGCCTCCCTGGGTCTGCGGGTGAAGCGCTGCCTCCCTGGGTCTGCGGGTGAAGCGCGGCCTCCCTGGGTCTGCGGGTGAAGCGCTGCCTCCCTGGGTCTGCGGGTGAAGCGCTGCCTCCCTGGGTCTGCGGGTGAAGCGCTGCCTCCCTGGGTCTGCGGGTGAAGCGCTGCCTCCCTGGGTCTGCGGGTGAAGCGCTGCCTCCCTGGGTCTGCGGGTGAAGCGCTGCCTCCCTGGGTCTGCGGGTGAAGCGCTGCCTCCCTGGGTCTGCGGGTGAAGCGCTGCCTCCCTGGGTCTGCGGGTGAAGCGCTGCCTCCCTGGGTCTGCGGGTGAAGCGCGGCCTCCCTGGGTCTGCGGGTGAAGCGCGGCCTCCCTGGGTCTGCGGGTGAAGCGCGGCCTCCCTGGGTCTGCGGGTGAAGCGCGGCCTCCCTGGGTCTGCGGGTGAAGCGCGGCCTCCCTGGGTCTGCGGGTGAAGCGCGGCCTCCCTGGGTCTGCGGGTGAAGCGCGGCCTCCCTGGGTCTGCGGGTGAAGCGCGGCCTCCCTGGGTCTGCGGGTGAAGCGCGGCCTCCCTGGGTCTGCGGGTGAAGCGCGGCCTCCCTGGGTCTGCGGGTGAAGCGCGGCCTCCCTGGGTCTGCGGGTGAAGCGCTGCCTCCCTGGGTCTGCGGGTGAAGCGCTGCCTCCCTGGGTCTCTGGGTTACTTTCCTCTCTTTCTCTTTCTATGAAGCGCACTCACAAGACTCAACAATTTGGCTCAACAACTGCAAAAGACCTTGATCGTTAGAATGGGCAAGAATCACTCGGAAATCGGAAAACACACACACAGGCTGACAAAGCCTCGTGGGAACGACTGTCCATCTACGGTACTTTTAACCAATGGATTTCAAAGGGTTTATTAATTCCCTCAAACTGCAAAAAAAAAAAAAAAAAAAAAAAAAATAAAACTATCCTTGTCACAAGGAGATCTAATTGCAAATTTTACAATAAATTCACAACTTGAAAAATCCATGTAGCTTGCCGTTCCGGCCTTTAGTTCTCGTATATCGACGCGTTTCAGTAGAGCAAGCGCGCCAGAAACCCCGAGGGAATCAAATGGCGCGAGCCTCGCTGATCATCTCCAAACACAGCGAGTAAGGCACAGGCTCTACCCCGCTGCCCTTTATTCCATCCCCGCATCCAATCGTACATCACCTGAGAATCCATTTCGGAAGCTGACACTTTTAATAAATACCTTCACGTTACGACAGCTTTCCCATTCAGATCTGGCCTGAATTCTGTGCAGGACAATTGGGAAAATTAAATAGATCCACCAGAAGCATGCGACAGAACTCGTTTTCCATCCCCGACGCGGCGACACGCGGGCCATCATAAAGCCTTAGCCGTGTACGCTCCATAAAGACTTTCACAAGTTGGGGAGAGACTGGGGGCCACAAACAAAAGGTCCACAATGGGTCACAGGAGTTCTGACCTCATCCAAGGAGTAGTTTCTAGATCATAAAACCAGCCTAGGAAAAGCCAAGCATTCTCGCTGTCCAAGCTGCGATCCAGGGAACAGCCTACACATGCTTAAGACTTAGAAGAAATCAATATATCCACCAACATATTTATCAGCCTGCGGAAGACGCGGCCTTTGTGCAAGGTCACTCTAAATTAGGTACCGGCGTCATTAAACACGGACATAATGAAAGAAAACGGCCTGCCTTTACAAAGGTTTCCTCATTCTACCCTGTGATGTATACGATCATAATCCTTGCGATACCTCCGAAGCAGCTCTGAAGATGATCATGTAGTCGCGCAATTGATTTCTCTACCGGCAGCAGACATTCCTTTTAAATTACAGCTCGTCGGGTACCCAATTTAACAGATTCATTCTCCAGACGATTCCAAAGAAGCTCATCGACTGCTGATATTTCATCAGGAGAGGGCAACGCAAAAAGGCTTCTCCGAAATAAGAGGCCAGCGCTAAAAGTACAGGACGGAAAACAGAATGATATAGAGCGGAGACAGGGGAGGGCGAAACATTTTACCGGCTACAAGCGGTCAAAGGAAACCTTGCATTAGAATAAACTACGTATAATATTAAAGAGCATTGGCAGTCTAATTAAATGTGTTGCTCGCTAATTAAAGAGACAGTAAACTTTCAAGATGGCTTCTCTTATAGTTAGTATAGGATTTTCCAGGACATGAAGTGGATCTAATTATGTTCTGCTGCCTTTTGAAAGCTGATGAGCTCATGCTGCGCCCTGATGATGTCAACGTGCGTCTCAGCCAATCAGCTGGTGGTGATGGAGGGATCTTCTCTCTTTGCCTCTTTGGTTAGAAATTGTCGCTGAATCTCGGATGACAAATAGCAGAGGGGGGTCTAGTTATTACCCCCTCTGACAATCTCCCTGTGGGAGCAGCACGTAACGGTCAAACGTCCTTTGAGAACAGTAGCCCTGTAAATGTACACGGTGCTGTACTCTATGTATAAGCCTGCTGCTCTACCCATCCTGCAGGTAAGAGAACGATGCTTAACCTGGATAATTTATCGTTTTATCCAGGTATTGGCGCATATTCCTGGTGTCTATTTATACGCGCCTTGTTAAAACAAGAATTGCTGAAGGGAGATTAATGAGGCAGCTGCACTGAATTCCCAAGTAAAAAAAACCTCAGAAAAGGGGAAATGTTACCAAGTAAATACACAAAACAGAACAGGGGTATGCAGGGAATGAGAAAATACATTTTAAAAAAATCAATATGGACGATCTGCGTCATTCAAATACACCAAAAGACACCAAATTTCATCTTATGGGATTTTCCTCTCTCCCAAAAAAAGCTAAAAACTATAAAAAAGTGAATTAAATATATCCTGGAAAACATGCATGCTTCTTGCTAAAAATTGTTAAAGTTTTTTGGGAGGGAGGACCCCATCATTTTGGTAAAGCAGTGCCCCCCTACCAATTACTCAGATATGCATCCCACAGGCGGCCGGGCAGCAACATGTGAAAAATGTATAGTCCCCGTATGGGCCAACGTGGCCACCTTAGTCTGCCCTGAACATCGTGGGCATCTCTCTATCCCAGATACAATTTACCAGAGATACCAAGTTTTAGCCCAAACTATAATCGGGTTTATTGATAGCGACGAGATGCATTACAAGAAAGCTCCACGTTCAGCATGTACCAGCCACTGTTTTAGACTGCAGTATTTTCACTGCCGCTAGCACTCGCAGGGTTAATTAAAGTGCTTTAGCATGAATGTGCTGTAAGCGAGCGCCGTCAGGAACATCCTTTCTGCGTTTAAACTTTCCACCCCGCGTTAGAGCCCGAGGTTCCCCCCGTGGTTCCAAAGCATGTCAGTGAGGGGCGCTGTACAGCGTCTATGCGAGAGACCCTTCACCTCTTATCACTGTTCTACGAGGGGTGCACTTTAACTCGGTAGTGTTAGTTTGGTGCATTAAAGCGGTTTGGACGCGCAGTGCTAATGCATATTCAGTGATATTCATACCCCGACGAGGTAGTTAAAGCTTTCGGTGACAGCTTTAATCCGAGCGCACTGAGAAGTAAAGTGCCTGTCAGCGCTTTGAGTGTCTGCGCATGCTTTGCCGTTCAGTTGGGTCTCAGAGGTGATCATTCCACAATGAGTTGCATAGAGAAGGAACAATTCATCTCATTGATCTCGCTGCGCATTATGTATGGACAGTGTACCCTTCCTCGCAGGGGAAACGCACTTGGCCTGGACCTCAATATTGTCTAGCTGACATTTTATTTTGCCCTTTTCACTACCTGACACTTACACATTCGCTCGCACACATTCACTCGCATGCTCTACATTCCCCTTACCTATCTAGAGAGGTAAAAGAAAGACGTTACTGGATGCCTCATTTTCCAGATGTTGTGATGTCAGCAAATCACAGCTGATGAGACCTCCGCTAGCGCCTTGCGATTTGGACGCCTGAAATGTGGGGGGGCATACCGGGGAACGTTCTGGCACCGGCTACCACGAGAAGGAGGTCCCGTTGCCATTGGTGGGCAGCCCCGCTGACGATGTAGGACACATGCTGTTTTTAAACGGGTGAGTGGGAAGTGCCACAACAGCGCTCCCGCGACCCGGAGTATCCCCGCAGTACCCCGGAGGAGTGGGGGAGGGGATCTAAGCTATGCAAGTGGGGTATTACCGTACTCTGGGGATGCAGACGAACATAAATCGGGTTCTTTTGCAGCAGTCTTACCTATCCTGTGAGAGTAATCAAACAAAAGCTGCTGGTTCACTACTTAACTTGGAGCTTGGTGGGGAAATTGCTGCAGGAACGGAAGTAAAACATCTGCATTCACAGGCGGCATACCTTCGTGGGGAGTTTCTGTGAGCGCGGCTACGGCTTCAGTCCCACGAGATCAAAATATGACAAAAACGACAGCTTGCAAACAAACGTTTAGCTTCTAAGATTTTCTTGTAAATCTCAAAAGATAGACAAAGATCTTAAGAAGATGAAACGTTCCCGCAGCTGCCGAGACGTTTCCCCTCGTTTATTTACATTAGCGGAATACATATAAAAAATGTAAAAAAACAACCACTTCTTCCTCTTCACTGTCCCCTATTGTAATAGCGTAACAGAATCTGATGGCGCTCTATTACTAAATGTAAAATATAAAGAGAGACAGCTAGATATAAGCGAGAGCGCCCGTTATTACAGCGCTATGCCGCACTCCATGCACGCCGGCAGCTAATCCGGTCACGTCGATGGCAGGACTGTAAGAATGACGGAAAAAGCGGGTGAATTAGTGACAGCGTGCGCTAATCCCCCTTACGCGGGGTGAATCAGATTTCTTCCAGCAGCTTTCTAAACGATTACGCTGGGAGTTTCACCCGAGCCGGCCGGCGTGCCGACCGCATCCAAATAAAACGCCAATCGCGCGGCCATAATCCAAAGAGCAGATATCATTAATTCATGGCTGAGGGTGCTTGGGGGGGGGGCCTGTAAGCGCACATTTACTTCAGATACGCCACGCTCTTTTTTAGGCGTATGAGATGTAAACCTGGGGGTAAAAATCCAGTTTTAAATCTTAAACAAATCTGTTTTTTCCTATAACACCACAAGCCCTCTGCTAGCCACCACCTGGATAGAGGCACTACTTTGGCAGATTTCAAGGGAAGGTTTTATTTTATTTTTTTGTTTTTTATTTAATATTTTGCATATTTTCCTGCATATGTAGCAAATATATATTTCTGGGACATTTTTTTCTTTTTTTTTTTCTACAATGTTATTTAGCTTTTCAAAAGAGGGAGCTGCTACTCGCTATTTTCACTCCTCTTTGTATTCCAATTACACATACTATCCCTTTAGATTGTAAGCTCTTGAGCGGGACCCTCCAAAGCCCACCATTCCAGCCAGGAACATTGTGTAACAGTAGCATAGGGCTAGATGGCAGCTCACGGGTCGGGTTCCCAACGCCTGATGTGTTTCTATGTATTAATGTACATTTGTTGCGTATGTGTTAACCACCCCATTTAAATTGTACAGTGCTGCCTACTTTGTTGGCGATAGGTAATAATAGGTAATAATAAAATCACCATGGAAACCACTGGAATGGAATCCAGAAATCATTACTTTATTTCACTCTACAAAGAACCTTTATTCGAGGTCCTTAACAGGGCGAACGGCTTCTGTTACATGATGCGCAATTGTTATAGGCGATTTTATTAAGGAGCGTTGAAAGATAACAGGTATATGCGGATGGCGCGCATGTATATGTAACGCTTGGCCCATAACAGTAAACCTTTTCAGACTAGTTGGCATCTATGCTTAAAAGAAGAAACAAAATCGAATAGACTGGAGGTGTGTGTGTGTTTATTTTTAAACCACTGTTGGCTCTGGCAAGCACAGGCTACGTG
Source organism: Spea bombifrons (assembly GCF_027358695.1). Taxonomy (NCBI): domain Eukaryota; kingdom Metazoa; phylum Chordata; class Amphibia; order Anura; family Pelobatidae; genus Spea; species Spea bombifrons. Next base: position 128,385,280 of record NC_071088.1, read on the forward strand.
GAATACACATGCAGTGGCGTGTGTTGCTGGATTACGTGCGTGTAACGTGACCGCAGCTGTAATCGGATGTGCTGTTAAATTGCATTTGTGTTCTGCTGTCTCGGGAACAGAGAAGTTTACGCAGACGAAGCGCCTTCTTACGGCAACAACACATAAAAAAATAGAACAAGCTGCTGATTAAGATAGAATCCGAGGTACTGCGGGAATGTGATAATGCCGCTTCAGCAAAAAGATCCCAAAACACAGCGCTTTGGGGCTTTCACAATTCTTACAATCAAGTAAAACATGTATTTTGGTAACATTTTATCATTTTGTACAGCAACAAGCAGGATTATTACCGACTTTGATTGCGGAAGGCTTCGGCCGTAAAGCGGTCAGCTGCCCTCCTGTCTGAAAGCTATTCGCAGAATGTCCGTGCCCAAGCGTTCCCTCTGTGCCAGACATTTCTAGTGGCATCGGCTTCAAAAGGAACTGGCAAGTAAATTATCTGGTCCCGTCCAACGAAATGTCTAAATCTCAGTGCTAGTTTCAAGATTTGCTTGTTTTCATTCGGTGTTCTGGCCATCTCTTTTCTCACATGAGGCTTTACCCCTGCTGTCTCTCCCTACACTACCCCCTTTGCTTGCCCTTCCCTCTCCCTGTGTGCGGACCACCTAACCTTTCCCTCCAACCCATGCTGCCCTTTACCTTTTCCCACCGTGTACAATATATAAACTGCAGCAAAAACACGATCCGTTAAAACTTTTACGCAAAATACCCAATCTACCACGTATATGGCCTACATGATTATGGGAGAAAATGCCCCCAGAATATACCCTGGCTTCAGCGATAATGCGTTATTCCATTATGGCAGTGAGTGGAACTTTCCTCCAGCCCTAAACGGTTTACCGACTGCAACAAAAACAAGTTGTATGATCCTCAAGCAGTTAATCCATCATGCCTACCGATGAGAAATGCAAGTTCCATGCCGTCTAATCAGAACAGTTTTATTGCTCAGAAATCTAGCTGTGATTGAGGGTTGTATTCCCCTATGCGGGGCCGGGGAGAAGAAGATATTGATCATCCGAGAAACGCGCGGTCATGAAAGAACAAGTTTCACGTTTCTGGTTGGAAAAACGTAAAGAAAGTGTTAACGGCGCCATTTATTTTGCTGTCTGGGCACGCGGGATAGCATTTCTTTGTTTTATGGGGTGCTTTGAAGGGGAGATGGGTCAATGCAACAGGATTTATTAGCAGGAGTCAAACTGCGCGGGAAAGTCCAGACGTTTTCCGTTAGCATTCACCTCCCCCGGGGTGCCTTGACGTGGAAGGCGAGCTTATGGGCTTTGGCCCAAATGCAGTACTAAATCCTCATGTTTATTTAATGCGTACGTTTGCACGTATGGATTTGCTCACTGGTAATGAAGATGAGGTTTGGCTTGCATCACTCCGTCCTCCGTTTATTCTGGAGATCCTAAGCATTTTGTATTTAAAGTCAATAGCCCGGAACACGCGGCCAATCTAAAGGGACGCTCAGCCATGATAGCACTCGAGTGGTGGTCTCAGTCTTCAGACGGGTCGGGTCTGACTCCATCTCCCATCGATTGTCAGACATGTCTGGTGTCCGGGACCTGATGAACACTCTGGGAGATTGTAGAGGAGGGCTTCCCAAATGTTTCTGGCGTGCAGGGCCAAGCCAGACAATAGTTAGGAGAATTCTATGGGTAGGGGCAAAATAAATCACGGGTACCATTTCTGATAGGCATATCACTGTTGGGGCAGAGGCCCATCCAGCCAACTACAGCATAGATCCGCATGGTTTAGATAAAACTGTGCCTGGTTTAAGACCCGTCATTACATATTTATTAAAATGAAGGTGTAAAACAGACGTTGCTGAGGGGTTTTTTTGCTTGTTTGTGTGTTTGAATGTACAAAAAAAATGGGGGTAGCTGCTTCTTGGAATTATGTCCATCGGGCATTATGGCTCCAGGTATTTGCTTGCCTATGTCAAAAATGTATTTTTAAGATACATATATTTATTTTTTTAAGGAAACACATTATGAACTAAATCCCATTAACTTTGTCTACCCCATACTGCTGAACCATGTCAAGCAATATATGTAATTCTGTGTAACCAAGCTGTGTCGAAGGCAATTCCCTTTTCACAGGTCAACCAATACCTGAGAAACAGACATTACTGCAAAGGATCATAACGCGTCTGTAATCACTTACCCTCCGGTGTGTGCCTTTCTGTGCGCTGCAATAAATTAAATGCTGGCAGCAGTTGTGCTTTTTTGTTGTCTTGATCAGCGGGTACGTGATTTGGTTGGGTAGACTTTTCAGAGGAAATAAGGATGTTTGAGGCTCACAGCGTGTCCCCTCGGACCGCTGTCATACTCATAAATCATATGGGAGGAATCCCACGGCTTCTCCCGCTTACCTGGGTGGAAGGTGCCTACAGGCCGACTCAGATATCAGCAGGCCACGTATACGTAGGGAAGACGTTCTATAGAATCTATAGAGATTCTAAACGGAAAAAAAAATTGCAACATCCAGATGAAGAAAGTGTAACGTCCCGTGTCCGCATACTTGAAGATTTTATGGTAAGAATAAGAAAGATTACGGAGGAAGCGTTCCAGGACATCCCCGGTCCCTGCGCCCAGCTATACAGAGCACGTATGAGAAGAAGTCATTCTGAATATATGTAGAATATATGGAAGTCTCTCCTTCCTTTTAATCAATTCAATGCCTCATGGAGTCATGTTATATATTTGAGCGCCCGGCGTTCAGTATATCAGGGATAAAGCATCGCCGGCATCAGAAACGTGTCCCGGAGCAATTTTAGGACCTTGGTTAGCAGACACTTAGAGGCTCGTCATAAAAGTAATCCGGAATGCCTTTCCTTTGTGGGAAACAAAACATTGCTTGCAAGCCCACAAAATGGGAAAAAAAATAAATAGAAATTACTTCAAAAATAAATAAAAAGCCAGTCATTTATAAAAAAGTTACATTATCTACAGGATATAAAGCGAGACGTGGCGATATATATTATATTTTGGGTTTCCCACAATAAACATTGTTTGTGCATCCCTAACAGGGGGGATAGCTGGCACCTGGGGGGCAAGTAAAGCCAGGCAGCCCCATTGGCCTCTTGCCCACACCAGTAACACAAATATATTTGCACACATACACAAACATACACACACATTAACACTCACTCCCTTATACCGTCAGGGGCGATTGCTTCCCCGGCCCCTCCTGGTCAGCAGCTCCCTACTTACCGTGTCCCCGGGTTTTTTGCTGCCGGTTGGCTGCTTGAAGACGTTTAAAACGTAGACGTACCCCTCTGTTATCCAGTATACTGCTGTGAAACACACATGTACACACACACATATACACCATTAGAAGCAGCCGCTAATTGCCAGGTTCTGTATTCCATATCAGATCATCAATACATCTTAGCACAGCGGGATAATGTGTTCATTAGCCAGTTACGGTGAAATCCAGATGTAATTGGCTTCTGTGCGTGCGCAGCGCTTATGTGGCAAACACGCCATTAGCAAGCAAACACAAATTAACACATATTGAGAATCCATGGTCTGCTAATTACAGGGATCTTCTTGGCATGTGCAGGAGGCAAAGGCTTGGGCGATTCACGTTAATTTAAAATGTAGGGAAGGTAACTTTCATTCCAACGATCTAATTACTAACAAAAGGTCTTCTTTATTACGCACTATATCTGCTGTCTAGCACTAGCATTCACGATACATCCAGGGCAAGCCGTCATTCCACATATTACATTAAAAAAAAGCATGATTTTTTTAAGCCTTACAGGCATCAGCGTGGAGCCGTTTGGGGATCTGTAAAAACTAGTTCATATTTTATGATGTTGAGCATACATTTGATGATTTGTTATATCTACAAGTTTATTGCGCTGCCTTCTTTTTAAAAAAAAAATTAGCTTTTACACAGAATTTTTGCAAGAGGACTCCTTATCATACCGCTTGTGATAAACAGAACGCCTCAGTCTGAATCACCCTGCCTGACACTTAGGCGAATGAAAGTCTATGGAGGAACGGACTTCATTAGCATGGCAACAAATCAGCTCAGTGTGGCGTTTCAGCCAGGAAAATCACCCAAAATCTTACAATTGGCACCAACGGAAGCGCCCAGGTCTTCAGATTAAGAAAATTAGTTGGAGCAAAGTGAGAAAAAAAACATTGATATTTTTGTCAATGCCAGGAAACCACCATAATGATTTTAGAAATTCCAAGAAAGGGAGTGGAGATAGACACCGGATTTAAGACCACTTAATTATCTCTGATTCTAACAGTAATCCGGCTATAAACCAGGAACAACTCCATGGAAATTCATTAGAATCTTACAACAGGGATGAGCGATGCTGAAATCATCAGCAAGTACGTCCATCCGAGATTTAATCTGCAGAATTACAAGAGACGCAAGGCTAGCAAACTTCATCGGACTTCATGTCTTTGTGCATTTCTACTGTAGAGAGATTTATAATACGACGACATTATATACAGAGATCATTTTACACGGCGACCTTTGAAAACAATGCTGAAATGGTGAAAGGAACCGCCAAGAGCTGTCCCGACGGGCCGAGCATCTATTATATGAACGCTTGCGGAAATTCTAACATATTTAACAGCTTGGTGAATACGGCTGAGCCCTCGGAAACAGCTTCGTTATTACAGATGCCAGAGGCCGGGTACCAGTTCATATCTGGAATAAATATTCCTTTAAAATGTTACGGTGCGGGATTGTATGTTTAGCACAATGGTTACTTACTGAATGATATGTTACCGAAGCCTTTAAGGCTACTGCTGATAACACACATCAACTTTCGTAAAAACAAAATGTCCTGAAATGCTATTTTTTTTAAAAAAAAAAATATGTCTCCAGGGAGCTTTTTCTGGCTACAGAAAATTATAGTATTGTACGACTGTTCCAGCGATGCGAGTCTGCATTCACCACAATCATCCTGTACATGCCCTTACACACACACTAATATATATATATATATATATATATATATATATATATATATATATACACACACACATACATATACACACACACACACATATATAGACAAAGATAGCTTGGTAAACAAAAATGCAGTTTTAAAATGATTATTTCATCTATAGAAGGGGAAAAAGCTATGCAACCCTACCACCTGGCCATGTGTGGAAAAAGTAAATGAAGTTACTAAATTAAACACTTAACCAATTTTAATTGATAATCGGGTTCAGTTTCACTAGACACAGCGAGGCACGATTACTGCCAGCACTACTGAATCCACACCAATTAAATTGAATCTGTCTTGAAAAATTAACTCAGCTAAAAAGTCTCCAAAAGCAGCACATGATGCCGCGATCTATAAAAAAAAATCCAACAACAGATGAGAAACAAAGTCACCGACATCTATCAGTCTGCAAAGGGTTATAAAGCCATTTCTAAAGCTCTGGGACTCCAGCAAACCACGGTGAGGGCCGTCCTCCACTCAAGATTGTAAGCTTGCGAGCCGGGCTCTCTCCACCTAATGTATCGGTTTGTCTTAGTCTGTCATTTATTGTCTTGTCATACGCCTTGAATATATGTGTTGTATTAAGCGCTGCGTAAACTGTTGGCGCTATATAAATAAAATATAATAATAATAAAAATAGAGAAAACTTGGAACAGAGGTAAACTTTCCCAGGAATGAGTCGGCGACCAAAATTCCTCCCAGAGCGCATCGACAACTCGTCCGGGACAAAACAAAAGAACCCAGACTCACATTAAAGAACTGCAGGTCTCACTTGTCTCAGTTAAAGCATAAATAAAGACTCATTGCCAGTTATCACAAAAGTTTGATTGCAACAACTCATCGATAATAATAAATGAAAATCTTTGTCAAGTGGGCTGCCACCCCTTCTGACCCATCTCTCCAGGAGCAACACGCCACTGCCCAGCTCCCCTCCGTCCCCCACACACAGTTCTTGTGCCAATGTTATTACCATCAAACGTGCTTTAGATCTGCAGCGCTGGTGTGTAAGCTATATGGTTAAATTATTTGATTCCTATTTTTAAAAACAGCTCCATATTCCAAACAACTTTCTTGCCTCTGATCTCTTCACAAAATATAACCGTAGAACACAAAGTACCGAGGAGCGTAAAGGCGTCCTTAAAAACACTAAGGTTTCTTGTGATTAATTATAAAGAAAAGGTCCAGAGTATAAGAAAAGCTAGTTCCAACACGAGAAAAAAAATTGGCTCCTAAAAGGCTTTAGTACGAGTTCAAGGCAAGAATCTTCCATAGCTAGAGGGACCTTCTTCAGGTACATGGTGACCTTCTGATTATCCTTCTTGATTGTAAATGCAGTGATGACAACTTAAAAAATAATGAAGATGTACAAAAAACAAAACATCTTTTAGGTATTTAAATGTAAAATCACACAAAACATAATTGAAGGTAACTGAAAAAAGCTGAAGACTTGTGCATTTGTTTCCATAACTTTATTTTTAACGAATGCGTCCGTAAAGCGCGTTCGTATGAATCAACGCAAACGAGGGCGATCCCCAATGAAAAAAATGAAACTAATTGCAAAAGTGCCAAAAACCCGTTCATTACAAGCCGTTTTGGCGCTCGTTGGTGAGGTAAAGTAGGAGGGACTGTGTATAGGAGGGTATTTATTCATGACTGATGGGTAGAAGTAGCCAAAAAAATGATTATGGCTGTGATTGATGGCGCCAACAACCTGTGGGAGTTTTTCCTTACTTTTTTCAATCTGTCCAATCAGCATTTACAAGGGGAGGGACAAGCATTAGATATATGGGTGAGCTGCCGCCATTTTAACTTGTCAGTAGCAGCAGTTACAGGCTGATGGGAGTCTGAGTGTGAGGCAGTGACAGCTGGCTTTGCAGAGCCCGAGATGCTCATAGCTCACCTACCATACTGCAAGTTCATAAGGTTGAAAAAAGACCCAAGTCCATCAAGTTCAACCCTTCTACCTAACTTTCCTATTCTTGATCCAAAAGAAGGCAAAAAAACCCTAATTAAGCTACTTCGAAATCTGCCATCAGGGGAAAAAATTCCTTCTCGACTCCAAGAGGCAATCGGATTTCTCCTTGGATCAAGAAGTTCTTAAATATTAATATTATTCTATTCATATCCCTGTATGTCATGCCTTTCTAAGAAAATATCGAGGCCCCTTTTGAAGGCATCTAATGTATTGGACTGTGTAGGAGGTGAGAGTAGGTTCTCACCCTATTGAGAGTGTGCCTTGACGTGGCGGGTGAGCTTAATTATGCTTTGGCCAATTCATATAACCAAAACCTCTCATTTATATGATGTTTATATATTTGTTGCCAACTTTATTAGGGTAAGAAGCGCAGACAGTTTTTGTTTCTTGTATACATTGTACAGCCAATACACTGTTTCTTGCAGCATGCTTACACCTGTTTGGTAGGCCTCATATTATACATTTGTATTATTTGAGCCTGAGACTAGCTTAGCGCACCGACATTTTTTCTTTTCAATGTATTGGATAACACTACCTCCCTTGGCAGTGAATTCCATACCTTTATTGTCCTCACTGTAAAGAATCCCTTCCTTTGTCGTCTATGTAATCTGCGCTCTTCCAGTCTCAGAGGGTAACCTCTTGTTCTTTGTATATTTCTGTTAATGAACAGGTCGCTGAAGAGCTCTTTATATTGGCCCTGCATATATTTATATAATGTTATCATATCCCCCCAGAGACGCCGTTTTTCTAGCGTCTATAATTTTGTACTCTTCATAACTAGTATCTCCCAGTCCCCTTATTAATTTCGTAGCCCTCCTTTGCACTTTTTCTAATTCCACAATGTCCTTTTTAAGGACCGGTGCCCAGAATTAGTTTATTTTAGTGCTACAGAGGTGGAAGGAGAAATTAGCGGAAATTCTAGCCTGATCTAAGGGACATCATGATCTCCAAAGGAAAATGTTTAAAAACTAGCGATTAAAAACTTGTTTTTAGACAATTTGGTCAATTTGTACAAATCTCCCAAAACAAGGAGGGACTCCCAGAAAACAGACGAAAACAAAGCAAAGTGCTCCAAAATTTCCTTTAAATTTGTTGGGTTTTTCATTCACACGCTCTCTGAACCTTTCCCTACCTTCTCTGCCAACAAGAAGTAGTGAGAAGAACAAAAGGATGAATGAAGTGGCACTGCACGTCAAGGAGACAGAGACACAGATCCGGTCATCGAACGTAGGGAGACATGCAGAGAAACCGTGAAAGAGTGCGAGAGACTATAAGTGAGAGTGTGAACTAGGGAATGAGAGTGAATGAGACATTTTGTTTCCCCAATGTAAAATGCCCTCAGATTTTCAACCAAACCGAAGGGGGAAGGAAAACAAAAAAGGACCAAAAACAAAAAAAAAAAAAGGATCAAAAACTAAGAATTGTCCATATCATTTTTGTTTCCTTTGCACAAGTCTTCTAGTTTTCCACCTCTATTCTATAGTTGTTTTACAGCGGGATTGGCGGAAGCAATCTAGCTTGATATTTAATGTACATTTGCTAAGATCAACCTTTTGCAAACATATTGGACGGTTTGTAACAAAAAAGCTTCGGCCGTGTTAAGAGAAAGTTACCATTTACCTAAGGTTTAATTCCCTGGACTGCGCATGAACTTTGCTGCTGAACTTTCTATGAGAATACCACAGGCTAAGAGATAAGGGTACATTTGAGCTTACAGCAAAATAGAAAATGAAAGGGATAAAAAATCCAAAGAGTTCTCCTATACGCTATTCGCAGAATAAAATCATACTTCTAATTCTAGAAGAAGAAAAAAAAACATCTGCTTTTTACAGCCCCGGGCGGATTATGGATTAATGTCCCTTTTATCTTTTCGTTTGAATACGGATCAACAGAAATACAAAACATGCAGCTTAGAAATAATGCTATCGATTCAGATTTTGGGTTCCGCAAAACTGTCTGTGTATCTATTATGTCTCGTATTGCCATACATTGGCAGTAAAGGAAGCAACATATTCGTGGGCCTGGTAGACCAGCATGGCTTCAAAGAAAATTGGTTCTAGGAAATATGTTCCGAACTATGGAAAAAAACTAAATATCATGCAAATTGGCATGTGTACGACTCCTGTTATAAGCCTCACCCGCCACGGTCTACAAGACATTTATGGCTTCTTTGTTCATCAAATAACGTATATCATCATCAGGCATGTGAAAATGCAAGTGTGAGGAATGTGCGTTTTGATCATATGACAAGATTGTCTTTCATGACGATTATAGAATTTTTCAGGGGGGGTATGGCTTTGCTGTAGTAGGTAGTACGTTCATCCCAATGGATATGGTAAAGGAGTAAATGCATAGTAGAACAAGGTCTCATCTTTCCATTCAAGAAACAACCTACAGCATGCAGGTTCCATCATCCGGGGTAATAGCAAGAAGTAAATCAAAATGACAGAGAAGCATTTAGATGTTCTTAAAAACAAATATCTAACATTGTCTCCGGAGAAGGCTGGATCCAGTACATGAAGGAGCCCCATCAGAGCATGTCCAAAGCCACAAAACCGGCAATGTTTATGCATAGCCACCATGTCAATATGGAGGCCACTGGCCAGGGCAGGTGTACTAGATTGGGCTACTTTGCCCATATGTTTACAGAACACTACGATGGCCGGTACCAGGAACCCCACGCTGGTCATTTTATCAGAATTCTTCTTAAAACAGACATGGCTAATCGGTCCAAGCCTTGCACTGGTGAAGGATCAAAAGATGGAGAAAATGCATTACCACTTACTTTCCTGCGAACCTCTTAAACCATTCAAGATACACCGAAAATGGGAGAAGTTTTTCAATGACAAAACGGAGCAAATTTCACCCAAAGACTGATTTTCTTCCAGCACTATGAGGAGATCTGCACATTGTCAGTACAAGGCAATAAACCATTTTTATTTTCGGCTGAAAGGAGTATGAATTCATCCCAGCGAGTAAGAAACCGACAGGGGAACAGAATAATAAAGAGAGAAAACGTTACTGCTTAACCTGCATACAAAGCAGATGCTACACATTAGCCAAAGAGCCCTTAATAAGATATGTGACCCTTTCACAAAAACTGGATTCTGGAATGAAACGTCAGTAAATTTGAAGCTTAATCAGAAAGAGGTAAAAGAGCCGGCACTTACAGGAAATTAGTCATCTCCGGCACAGAAACGGACACTTTACTAAAGCTTGTTAAATTGCTCCCAAAGAGGCTCTAGTTAGTTTCTGGACCCGCTCCTAAACAGCAAAGGTCTCATTAAAAGTAGCATTCACGGTTCAAAGGCTTACATTATTGTAAGGTGTATTCAGAAGGGTTTGTATTAGAACGCTGCGAGAGCTGAATTTTAATGAGGACGGAACGGATTTACATTCTTCTGTTAGGGAAGCTATAATCCTCGTCTGCCATCGCAGCAAAAGGTTTGTCAATCGAGCCAATAAGCAAGAAATGCTGAGATACGAGCGCCAGGCCGCAAGATCTGGGTGCGTGACCGTCTCTGATACCGGTTTAATTCTCGTTACGTCGCTTTCACCGTCTGCGCTCGGAGTAATCTGGGGTTAGACGACTTAAGTATCATAGGCACTGCCTGCTTACAGATAGTAATTCCCTAGATCCAAGAACCTATATCCAAACTAGATACCCACACCCCATTGTGAGACCAAACTAGCCATCCTCACTGGAGATAAAAGCCCCCAGGTCTCATCTGATTGGCCGAGACACACTGATGATGTCAAATTGTTAGAGGGGATGTTAGTTGGTCCATCTCAGACTCGGCACTTCCTGCTCTTGTGTCATACACCCCCCACAACCTCCTTCTCAATTATAAACTCAATGGAGCAGCATCCTCATCCTGCTTGTCCCGAAAAATAATTTCGGCTTTTTATCATAAAGCTAGTTATTTTGAAAGGTTACCGTCTAAGGGGAACTCCAACCCTTTTATTACTGGTCTAAATTATTTTTTCACCGGTTTTAACATAATACAATGCTTTCAAAGAGCTGCACATTACTCATTCGTGTGACTCAGTCCAATCTACTAGACAAGCACTCCAACTCTTTATCACACTTCCTTGTGGTAAACAATAGAATGGCTTAGGCTCAATCACCCAGCCAGCTACTCTGACAAAAAAAAGTCTATGGAGGGCAGGATTCATCAAACAGGGCTTCATTATCATTGCCATAAAGAGTCAGCGCAGTGCGGTGTGAGATAAAACTGAGCGCAAAATGAAATAAAACCATGTTTTTGTCAATGCTAATCTACACAACTGTTCTCAGCACTGGACGTCCATGGGGCTTCAGCTCTAAGTCACCTCAATGACTTAACCAAGGTTTAATAAATGGTTAATGCATTTTTCAATATTTTACAGCTTTGTGAATAAAGCCATAACTAAATGAGACGCCTTGGTGAGTCCGCATGTCACTTTTGTTATATATTAACACGGAAAAATAAAACCCACATGAATCTCGAATGTTCATGCCTTTTTCTACTGAGTATGAGTTATTATACGATTTTCTGAATACGATCCTTACTACGCAATAAGATGGCCCATGGCCAAAACCTGGCAAGTACTGCCGGGGACGCTGCCATGGCTCCAGCGGCCCAACACACAAGCTTTTCTCTCTAGAAGGAGAGGACATCTCCGCGGCTCCGAGGGCTGCTCCCTTGTCTGTTCGCATGCACTCATCTTGGCACCTCAGAGACACAGAGAGGGCAATGGATGTGTGATTTCTGCAGCACCGATGTGTGATTTCGTATAGCACCAATACCACAAATTACTGAACCCCAAACGTATGCAGCAACATCTGGACACCCCAGGTTTCACTGCAAACTCTCAACAACAAAAGTAGTGCTGGAAGAATTACGCATGTAAATATCTTGAGATCTTCGTAGCTAGATAGCATAATTCACAGTATTACAGCATATGATACGGAACTAAAAAGAAAATAACTCACCAAAGTAGAGTCCTCTTCTTCAACTCCAAAAACATCTCTTCTTTTTACGGTAAAGATGTCAAGATCTCGACAGTCCTCATCCTCGTCGTCCTCGTCCATAAAATGCAATGTGGCTTTTCCCATGTTCTTTGAGAGTTCCTCATCGTCAGACTGCTCGAGCGCGTCACTGCCTTGTGCGGAGGCATCCAACGTTTGTCCACCCTCTGTGCCTTGACGGTCGGATTCCTTGCTGCCAAGCTGGGATTTGAACGCCTCAATGTCGTCATCGCTGACAGTGCTGGGCTCTTCCGCCTCGTCTTCTTTCTTAGTAAGATTTGTTTGAGCATCTCGGGCTTTGTTTAGAAAACGAACCCTTGGAGCAACCGCAAGACCCAAGGACCTAGAACACGAAAAAGAACGAAGCAGATTGAGTTCAGGAACGAGTGAGCCTACTACACACCTGAGCCGTTTCTCAACGGTTTCTTACACCGGAACTGGTTCAATATTTATATTACAGATGTGCCGCCAAAGCGTTGTGGAAAATTGTTTGGTGTTTCATATGGAAGCTTCCCTGTGTTGAGCCAGACCACCGTAATCACATGATAGTCACGCTAAGAAAATCAGCCAAATGTAGAAAAGACGGTTCCAACAACCCACTGTTCTTTTCAGCAACATATGTATATTTAATAAAATCATTTAGTGGCCAAAGATCAAGCATTCATTTTTGAAATTGAGATTGAAATGAGAATGTAACGTGTCAGAGACGGAATGAATGCCGCTGTTAAGCGTGGATGAATGAGACCCCGCTTTAGAAAAACATTTTTCCCCCAGTAGGTATTTCAGTCCTAGCAAACCACGTACTGCTTGAGAGAGCAGATCCATCACTCGCGTTCAGAAGGCGCAGGGATATTCCACGGCCGAGCTGCTCTAATGGAGAATGCTGTGAGTAGCCCAAGACTCGCTTTCTAGATGTAATCCCAATGGGGGGGGCAGGCCTTCAGGGACACTTCTGGGACGCTTTGGGTAAGAAAGCGGTGTGTTTGTGTATTTAATGCAGCTTTTTATACACATGGGATGGGGGAATAGAGGTTATTCCAGCAGTGCGAGACTCTTGGTGGGGTCGGCCCATTACTATGTATGGTAAAGGCAAGGAGACCGTGTTTGGACTCGAATCAGTGCTCCCTCTAAGGTGAGCCACTCTGCCCTTTGTAGCGCTGTACACGTATTGAGGCTTAACCCCGAAGCTCTGGCGGCTCATGGACAAATTATACATGTTCCTCCCCTCCCCCAATGAATTAACAAGAGATGGGAGGAAACGCTTCTCTATTTCTCGGAACCGGTGCATTATGCAGCGTCGCTTCTTTCGGCTTCTGTGACCCCGCTTATGACAACCCATTTCTTGACTTCTCATTTCTAACGCACATTCAATCTACAGAGACCCGGTTCTTTCCCTGGCAGTGTGCAGACGACGTCGATCAAGAGTCAGGGAGGAAGAGCGGACTGGTGATTGATAAAGAGCATCCCTGCCGCTGTACAGATTAACCTGTCACAGTTCATAATTACAGAATAAATCGCTCTCATCAAAAAAAGTTACATTTCATTTCCCTAGCCAGATGGCCACTGCGAGCAAGTCGCTTCCATGTGACATTTAAACCGGGGACGGGTCCTTGTGAGTCACGCTGTCTGCACACAGCCGGAATATTTAATCTCCACTCTCGACACTGCGATTGGAAAATGTCGATTAACCCTTGGATAACAGCGCAGCGAATTCACTAGCTCCGTATCGATGGGAGAAGCCTCAGAGCCTATACAGAACGCCGGCGTTAAAGCAGAAAACAAATATAACATTAACGGGGCAAATAAAGTGTTTAATATTATATTAAAATGCTGAAAAATCTAATACACTATGTGCCCTTAACCCTTTACATGCCATAGCACTAGCGATTAAATTGTGTTCTGGGATTAAAATTAAACCAAAAAGCTTTGATGAACATAGCAAACTCTTAAGGTACATAGAACCTCACAGACAATACGTGGACGCTGTCTAAGGCTGGCGGAAAAGAGATTTCATGATAAAGGGAAGAGGCTCGGTTTTGTTTTGCTTTTTTGTTTTTTTACATGCAGGGCAGTTAAGATGTGAAATGCACTGTAAACTGTTATGATAGTTATGAGTATGAATGCACTACTGCTTCTAGACTCAAGAAGGATTGTTTCTAGACAATTAGAGTCCCGTAAACATCAGACAAGGTGCTGGGAATCCCTGCATTGTTAGTTTGGGGGCCTGTACTAATGCCCACTACCATATATATATATATATATATATAGCTCACTGAACAGGGACTATATGGCTATGTCTACAATAAAAGATAGACAACATAATGCCAAAACAGACAGCTTTCCTCTATGATTCTTGGAAAAAAGCCCCCGTTTGGCATCAGTGATCCACGTCCAATTGGTTAATCCACAGCAAAAGACTTTTCGGCTTCCCAGCAGTTGGTATTTTTATTTAGTCCTGTCCCTTAAATACAAAGCTACTTACTGAGCATAGTCGGCGAGCGGCAACTTAAAGACGTCAAACACCTCTTTATTCTTCATCAAATAGACAGAGCGCAAGTAAGATACAAAGCACTACAAAAAAAAAAATAAGAATTAGAAACAAGTTTTCATAAACTTTTTGACATTTAAATAAAAGATGGGACAGAATTAACTGCATTTATTATTTCATAAAATAAATTCTAAAATAATAAAGTTTTCAGCAATGCCCATGATATATCCGCTTGATCAGCGCGCCTCTCTAGCAGATCTGCGATGCCGATAGAAAAGATCACATCACACACGGCTGAAAAGCTGGAAATGTGCTTAAGCGAGCGGAATATCCCTGTCTTTTCGTAACCTTCTACACGGATCCACGACGAAGCAGAGAATTGAGTTAGGTCTGCAATATTTATGTACCATAACATGGTTAACAGGTGACACGTTGGAACAAAGCGACATCGCCCGCAGCACACAGGTTAAAGAATTCCCCGAAGCGCAGAACGAAATTATCTGCTCAGCACCAAACCTCATTGATGCCAGATTTGAGTTTTTCGTAACACACGCGACTCAGCACACAGACCATGCGGCCATTCTCCTCGGAGATCCGAGATGCTACGTTTAAAGGGACACCTCCGTCAACATGTGCATTTTAATGAATACAATAACGGCGTGCCCCCTTTTATATTTTTATTCCAATCGCCATTACATTTTCTCTTTTCCTGTCCTCAGCTGCTTGGCGTGCAGGCGATTTGCTCTGTTGAACGCGTCCACAACTTGCCACGGTGTACACACTCCCAATGATCACCCCCACCAGTTCCCGCGCAGGTTAGCACAAGGGTTCCGGTGGGTCTGTACCCCCACGTCTGTGCATATAGCGCTCCCACTCACTGCGCTTTCCTTCCACTAAGTGGCTGCTTCAAGCAACTTGTGGCGTGAAAAGATACATTTTCTTTTCAGTACAGGATAAAATATTTTTGATGAAAAAGCACAGTATGACTGTGAGTAAAGTGCTCACAAAGTAGTTTGATATACATTATTCATTGTTGGGGGGCTGTGTGGGAGAGTAGGCTGTCCCTTTAGGTATTATGATGGTGGATCCCATTGTCTGAAGGCACCCGTTCCCCATTTTCACGAGGACTTCACTCCACTCTGAGCACAACGCAATGAATACCTGAGAACGGTCACATCTCGAGGGCAATCAGACAAACCTGCCTTAACGGCTCATCATATAACAAGACGTCTACGTAAATGGCAAAGTAAGCCGGAAAAAACACATAGGAGACACAAATACGAACAACCTTAAACATACCCTCTGAGCTCGTTCCTTCATCTCTTGCTCTTGTGCCAGAAACGCTTGCAGACGGTTTTGAACATCGGAAAGTTTTTCAGGGTTAATCCTGATAGAAAATAAAAAAAAAACATAAAAAAAGCAATGGATCAGTATATTAGAGTTCTTAATTCTAGGAAGCTTGGGGGAGAAAAGAGCTATAAAAATGTGATCTAGTGAATTCAACTTAATTTCATTTTAATTAGCTTTTTAATTAGTATATAATGCATAACCTGCTTTTAGCATATCTCATACTTAATTTTAACAATTATGCAAAAAAAAAAAAATCTCCAGAAATTAATAATTCTAATAAAAAATACATCAAGCTCTTTGCGGCTTTCTATTGCGAGGACGGATCAGAAAAAAAATGTTTTTACCGTTGCCATATGAAGAGATGCTTAATATTAAAAGGTAGAACAGTTACCTAAAGCAATGTTATATTAATTAACAGGGCATAGGAAATAAAATGTACAATGTGTACCGAAAAAGTTCCACCTTATATATTTGTTTCAACTTTTGTAATGTCTTTTATAGATTACCAGAAACAGAAATAATGACATCAGAAAGAAAGAAAGAAAGAAAGAAAGAAAGAAAGGTGTTTTAACCCTTTGCACGTGAATATAGCCTTAAACTGGTTAACTTTAGGAATGGTGACAGGACAAGCAGATGAAGAATGAATTGCTTTCAATATACAAGAATACTAGATGGAAAGGGAAAGGCATAATGGGTAGATCCACCCAAAATCACAGAAATAGTTTGAGTGGGAAGGGGGGGCGCATGCATGTATTGCAGCTTTTCACACTGAAGAAAGTGCGGTTTTACTCACTTGATTTCATTAATAGGAACCTTTTTCCCCTCCAGTTGCTGCACCATCCCTTTCTTTTCAGACGGAAGGAGGACCAGCAGAGCCTCTCCGCCCTCCTTGTACCTGAACGAGAAAAGAAATCATACAGATCAAGGACACGATAACGTACGACGTACATAGGCGACTCCAGAATTTAGTGGGCCAAGCATTAGAAAAGTATTGCAAGAAAGCACGGTTCCCAAGAAGAACTTGGAGCTTTTCCAACCAGGAGAGCTGAATAATTCAGTGTAACTTATTGTAAAGCTGGCACGGGGATAATCGTTCATAGAGAATCTTTAAATAAGCAAAACATTCCGAGCAAAGAGGATATCGGACTCCTCCAATGCCTTTTCTACTTCCATCAATCTCCTCTCCAGTCCTCCAACTCGGCGGCAGAGAGTTCTTCCCAGACCGCAGCTGGTCCGGAGGAACAGCCGCTTTATCAGTTTAACGGATAAATCAGAAAATCTAATATCTGCTGGCGACCGAAGTGCACTTTAAGCTTGTTAACGCAGTTAAGCACAAGGTCGGAGAAACTGGGGGCGCGCCAGCGGCTGTTTCCACCGCGGCGTCCATGATCTCCCGGTGGCCGACGGAACGATGACAAACGGAGTCTTAACGACAAGCAGAGGGACAGAGATCGTCGAGCGTCGGCTGGGAAAATACACAATATTTCTACAAACTGTTTAAGTGAAACTAGTTATAAAAGCACTCAAACAATTACGATTAAAAGTATTACTAGTTTTAGATGAGCAACTTGTACTCCCGTCTGAAGAGCAATCTAGAGACCCTGCATTAAAAGGGACCCATTTTTAAAAGGTTTTCTTTCAGCAGAACGAGCAGTTTTTCATACCTATTCTACAACGCGGTGAAAGATGCCAACTCTATAGAAATAGAAAATAATAACGATGCTGAGAGAGCTTAGACTTGGCTGCCACGGCCGACTCTGCCGTTATTAAACGCCAGTATTACTGAACATTTCATGGACAATGCGATAACCAAATACCAAAAGGCTAAGCTTCCCCTGCCACGTGATTAGGAGCCGTTTCACCATCAAGGTGGTGTATTTATTAAAGATTTGGTGGGGTGAAGGAGGCCATAACATGAAAGTAGGATTTGAACGCGGTGCCATACTGCCCCCTAGTGACAGGAACACAAAATGTTCTTATACAGAAGAAGCAAACAAGCTGACTCCCATTCTTCTCTGCAATGTAATTTTCTTGAGCTTTCCTTGCTTTGCAACCAAGTGCTGTAAGAAAACGCATCTACTTTCCCACATTCTGTCAATAAATGCTTCCTATACATCCAAGTCTACATTTATGATTATATTGGCATGTCTCCCACTTTGAAATTCAAAAATTCCAAATTCCATGTACTTGGCTTGACCTACTCTATGTATTTAAATATTATTACCTTATCTTTCTCTTAATATAATAATGTAAGGTTTGGGGGGGGGCAAGCCTTTTAGCTTCCACCCCACCGTTAATCCAAAAGTAGGCAAAAATCCCACATTAAGCACATTTCCAATTGTTTCTCAAAAACCATTCAAAATGGCTCACTGAATCAACACAACCACTTGTCTTTTCTCCATGCTATGTGCGTTGCAATCGGTGTTCCCTGATAATTATCTACTAAATCAGGCAAGAGTTTGAGACCCAGGTATTCCATCTGAGGATGGACAGCGCCTCTTTCCGACCGTTTGCTGGATGTGAGTGCATTAGTGTTTTACAGTCCTAGAAGTCCCAATACCGCGTATAGAAACGGGACAAAATAGATCTACAGAAGGCCTGCGCATGCTAAGGGTCGGGAACTAATCCTCCGGCCTTTTGAGAGGTAAAGAGAAGTACTTTATCCTCCGGCCTCTTGAGAAGGAGGTAAGAAGTGAGGGACGAGGCTGGTGGAAACAGGAATGTTGCCTGAACAGGAAAGATAAGGGGACGCGAGGCGGGAAATGAAGCAGCCGGAGAAATTGAAAGGAAAATGACGGATTGTGTAAGAAACTGTGAAGAACAAATGTACCAAGATAATTTACTCATTTAATTGGGGATGCATTAGGAGCCCTAGCTTCCACAAATCCTAACCATTAATACTGACAGAGTCATGGGAGCTGGAAGGCACTGAAATAGGAATTGAGGACTGGGGACAAACCCTGAAGGAAGGAGTTGGGTTAGGATACTCAGGATATAGGGTTGGAGATGAAGGGAGAAGGACGCCATGAAGTGTGACAGACGAGACCCACAAAAGCCAGTTACCAACGGTGTCCTGCTGGCTGCCACTGTTTGCGGAAACCATTTTGGCAGAGTTACCAATTTTTCGTTTGGAAATTCTACTTCTTCGAAAATAAAGTGTCCACTTTAACGAAACGGAGCAGAGGATACTGGATTATCAATAGGTTTATCAGGCGGATAGCGCAGCCCGCAGAACACCCCATGCTGCATTCCTACATTTCCCACGAATCCAGCGAAGGAATTTCTTTAATGATTCTAGATTATACAGGATCCTAATTAGTGCTGATCATTAATTAAGCTTTTATACGGAACAATTAGATAGTTTTGCGGTCCATGAAACTTTCAATGAAGCCTCAGTAAGCTTCATTAGCCCCGGCTATTAAAATGTAATCCGGCTCGTATAACAATATAAGAGCTGCAGTTATGATTATGTAGGGGAAGTGATGGAGTCCTGGCTTATGGCAACCTCAATTAGTGCATAGCAATATTACTTATGCAGGCCGAGCCATGCATTAAATACAAACAGCGGTGACAAGGAAGGGGCTCTACCAACAATTGAACAATGTCTCGAGTCAGATTCAGGGCAGGGGAATTGTTAAAGTTTATAGTAGCAGAGAGAGTGAATGCGAGGGGATAAAGATGCTACATACTAGAAATGGCTTCCAAAATATTCCATCTGGAAAAATAAACCTTGAATAACGCTTAAAGAACATATTGTGGTTAATAACAGGCAGGAAAGCCAGCAAATACACTTACATACGGTATACGCTCCAACACAAATATAGACAATCCCTTCTTCAAAACTTCTTGGCCACACAAATACTAACTCCATACACTCCTTTATATAAATACTCCCTGGAAGAAAAAGTGTTCTACAAATACAGCCAAACATGATGTCTGGGTCTAATAGAACCAAGTAACCTCCGTGCAGCCACATTGTATCACACTTGGCATTACTGATCACTAAAGTAACTAATGCAGTATGGGAAACCAGGGGTGCAGTGACATTTTCTAGCATTTCCATACCCAAAAAGAACTACTCATTACCTACAAAGTAGCTCATCACACTCATCAGTGAAATAGCTGATTTGGGACTAGAGGACTAATGAGGGTTCAACAAGTCCCCACAGTACGGTACAAGTGACAAAAATTAACATTCAGGAGAAATGATTCTATGAAACGAAGGAGACATACCTGGCTGTCCTCCCGACTCTGTGAATGTAAGTGTTTGCGTCTTCTGGGCAATCAAGCTGCAGAACCCAATTGACTGCCGGGAAATCTGCGAAGAAGAAAAAAAGCCAATTCACAAGAGGTCGGTGTACCCTCTCCCTGCATAAACTCATTATGTATAAGCCAACGACAAGCAAAATAAAAATAGAAATTGGCATGTTGAAATTTCACAATGTATATATATATATATATATATATATTTATATATATATATATACACATATACAGTTACCATAAGGGGTATTTATCAGAAGACAAAAAATGCAAATGGTTAAAGAAAATACTATTAGGCTGAAGTATACTTTTTTTGTTGTTCTTATGACCAATGTTTTTAATGTAAAAAAGGCAGAAAACAAATGCGCAACATGCATGAGATTATCTGAGTTTGGTTTATCTTAAAGTTTTACAGCTGTAAAGCTCTCCTTGAGATGTCATTAATCAGTTGTAATACTACAGCATGTCTCAGCGCTTCCATTAACAGTCAGCCTGGTGAGAAATGAATATCCTGAAGGGCACCTTCAGCGACCGGTATGGGAAGAAAATCTTCCGTGCGGACTTAACTATTTAACGGCAGGAGCATTTAGATACACACAAAGAAACAACACTCAACAGCAGATAAGATCCATCAGGCTCATAAAGACTCCGATGTTAACAAGTCCCTGATTAGGTATTCGATTCAGATCGCCATACGTCTACCCCATGCATGTTTAAATTACTTTACTGTATCCCCCTCTCAGTGAAGTACGGAGTGTGTGACGCCAATAGACAAATAGAGCAATGAATAACCCAAAAATTAAAAACTAATCAGTACGTACCGAGTCCTCTGGCTGCAATGTCTGTAGCGAAGAGGACAGCCGCTTTTTTTCTCACGAAATCGTTGTATACCTCCATTCTCTTCATCTGCTGCTGCTTACCGTGCAGCGCGAGGACGGGGATACCAGGCCGGAGTCTGCAGAACGCACGAAACAAATACTGGACCTGCCAGGGGGAAGCAGGGAAAAAAACTTTCATCCACACAACAAGAAGTGAGAAAATAAACATACATAGATCTATACACACATATATACATAATGGAAACTCTGAAAGACGCCACTGCATTGGAAAATTACAAGGGAACTATCACAATTGATGAATGACTCCTCAAAACCATCTATATTTACCCAACACGGAGTGCTGTATGCGATGCCACAGAAGGCTCTCCCTTGGGCTTATTATACACTGTTGAGTGTTTTATTTTTAGTAGGTAGGACTACAGTATTGATATATAGTACATATAGAAATGCCAACAGATCGGTTGTTTTCTTTTTTTCCATACACACACACACACATCTCTGGAAGTTACAATTTGCGTCAAAAGAAGAATCCACAGATCTGAAGCATATTTCTAATATTTTCCACTGGGGTGGTATATATTTTCTATATGTTTTGCATTTCAATATGTTACACTTAATATTTATATTTGGTATGCGCATCCACTTTATAAGTTGCATAATTCATATATAATTTCTTGGGTGTATTGAAGGAAAAACACCAAGTTTTAGAATTCGCACCAATACTTTGTTTTGTAATGATTTTTTTTATTTTTATTTTTGATGTCCCCTCTCTTCGACCCACTCCACCCAAGGATTCCAGAAGCCATCAACAACAGTCAGCAACTTCATATCCCTCGGGTTCTCGGGAACCAGGCAGCTACCAGTAAGCCATCATGTATTTTTCTTTTACATCATCTCCACCTATGAAATCGTCCCCCCCCCCAGTGAAACATCATTTTCATTATATTCTTCGACGGATTGTCTTCTTTTATTCCTACAGGTGGCGCCATTACAGTCCTGATCCAGAAAACTCAGATCTGTACAATATAACGTTGGGGGGGCTGCGCATGCCTTTGTGCTCAGAAAGCAGCAACCCCCATGAAAAACATTGTTGAACTACGAATATTATTATTCCCAACGCATCGACTTAAAGCCCAGACATACCTCTTTGCAGCTGGCAAAAAACACAATGCTCTTTTTCTTCAGGTGGTTCCTCACAAAGGAATATAACAAATTTATTTTCTGAGGCAGATCACAGACTACAAAGTTCTGCTCCAACGTCGCAGGAGTACTAAAAAGTAAAAAAAAAATAGCAGATATAATATTGTCCAAGTCACTACAATACCTTATTACATATCCTTAGGGGGACACTCCAGCCATTATATGCACTTTAGTGCGTATGACAGCTGAAAGGTCCCTATTTTTTTATTTTTTTTTTACTTTTTTTTAGCAATCAGATATACCATTTTCTGTATACAGAAATATGGGTCACACTTTATTATCAGTTCACACCAAGTCCTCTACATTTCTCAGAAGGTTTCACGCCAAGCTATAGGTTTAAGCAACTTGGCTGAACCCAGCATGAGGGAAAGAGAATATTCAATGCAGAGCCATTTAGTAGCAGGAATCAATCAGCGGCACGATGAACGTACCCACTGGTTTCAGCTCAATGCCTGGTAATTGCTAGTTGGAGGGTATAATTGCTCATTTTAATTAATCACCGCACTATTTAATTTATTAAAGACGCTGAGAAACACTTTAGATTAAAGTGTCAGTTAAGAGCTCGCGCCCAGCGTTCCAGCCCATGCAGCGCGTGTACGACAAGATAAAGCCGGCAGAGGGGGATGCGTGACAGCTACTCATTTCTCCGCAAAAACTTAAAGTATTGCCACATTAATGAGGCCGCCAAAGTAATATAAACCACATAAATCATGCTGGCTCCAAATCACCCCTTGATATATTTAGTCCATACAATAGCCACCATTCTGTTTCAGAGTATGAAAAAATAATTAAAAATGTAAAGTATTATAAAACAGTTTCACGTCAAAAAAATAAATAAAAAAAAATAAAAGAATGGAGCTTTGATTACTAAATCAATACCCATTCATACATAATATATATGGATATCAACCTGCCAATATCACAATTTTATTGCAATTATTCTTGCAAAAATAGAACATATATCTTTATATACCTGTATACACATATAGAATTCATGAATTCAAGTTGAAGAACGTCATAACAATAGTAAGACATGGTGCAAATTTCCATATAATAGATAGCATTCCTACTCACTTTTTTTAATCAACTACATTTGCTTAATTAAACTGTCTACAGCCTGCGAATTAGTATAATTTATTAACACACGTTTGGTTTAAAAGAGGGCTGTTTTATCTAACGGGGAAAAAAATATGTTTCAAAAAGTCCAGAAGAAGCATAAGAAATCATTTATTGGTCGGTTTCTTTCATCCTCTCCCTTACAGAGGGAGTCAGAAAGAAATTGGCTGCCAACAACTGGGGAAAGATAAGCTAATGGGGAGATATAATCATCCAAATCATGGAAATAGGAAATCAAGATCGCCGCTCATATTTAAATCTGTTAATACCACTAAGCTAGTGTACCCTAGTGTTTAAAATATTTGGGAAGGTAATGGATGCACTATAACAACCTAATCACCCATATTTATGGAATTTGAGCATTATTATATAAGCTAGTATGGAATTCAGGAAGAATATCATTATTATGCCTGAACTACGTTAAGCAGCAATAAATATTTCCCTCCACATCAATGTGACAATGACGTTGCAAGAGAAATGTACCTGAACTTTGCCTTTTCATGAACCCAAACGTATTCTGGGTCTTTCAAGCTCAGGCGTGCAAGATCTTTCACCGATTTTGTCTGCGTAGCAGAGAACAGAAGGGTTTGCCGTTTCTTCGGTAGGTTTTCAACAATCGCATTCATGGTATCGGTAAATCCCAAGTCAAGGATCCGATCTGCCTCATCAAGCACTGTAATAAAAACACGGAGAGAACACTCAGAGGAGGCAATGACATATGTCTCACTTGACTTGCACAGATATTAAATACATCTCACTATAGGGTTGAATACAAAAAGCTTTGTGTTAATGCATTCCATTCAAACAGTTACAAAAGGAAATAGCCAGATATTATGATTTAAATTTGACTAATAACCCCTTCGTGTACGGGCTCACAATGCATTGTTTTTAATGTCCATTAAGGGTTAATATTTCATGACTACTAAAAACAAAAATATTGTGCGTGCTGCTAATTCCTGCACATATTTCAATTCTGAAAAATACATTTTAGGGGTTTCTGGTCCATTGCATGTAAACAAAAGCTATGTTTCTAGCAAAACAAAACAGTTAAAGAGAACCCAATCTTAATATACTTATAAACATCAAATATTTTCATGATTAAGAGTAAAGTGAAACAAAAACATAAAATTAATTTGACTACACATTCCATTTGATAACTTGCAGCTGGCCTACATTATATACTTAATATAATAAGCATATTTATGATGAGCCTTTAAATCCCCCTGGACAGTACCATGTACCCTGAAGCCATTCCAACTCCTGCCTTAACAAATAAACCCCATACCGAGCATCTGGAGGTTGGACGCATGAAAGAAGGAAGTCTCGTCCATGTGTTGCAGAAGCCGGCCAGGGGTACAAATCAGTATATTTGTGCGGTGGATGCAAGCAGATTCCTGCTTCAGATCCTGAAAATGCGACGGGGAAGAGATTTTTAGGTTAGAGCAAACCGATATGATCTCCATAGCCGAATCATCTTTTAATACATAACCCTATTTTTATCACGTTGTTTGTATACTGTAACTAACAATAAAGCCAACACAAAGGAGTCAACAAAATAACATTCTTAAAATCGTTGCCTTAAATCGTCAGACTGCATGTGATTTTTCAAAGGTCTACAATGCAGGACCCCTACCATGATTAACAAAAGGGCAAAGACATCACAATATTGAGCTCTTACTGTCCGACTCCTGACCTGCCTTCTTGGTCACACATTCATTACTGACCTCTGTATTTGATTGATTGCCCTTGGGGTGGCTTTACTCTTTGAGGCTTAGACTCTCATGGTAGGCCAATTGCATATTATATCAGAAAGTTATTTAGTAATCACCTTTTCATTGTGCGTGTGTTTAAACGATTTAGTGTTTCAGCAAAAATACATTATATGTATAATTATCATTGAAAGTATAAGAACCCTGAAGCTGAAGGATAACGAGTGCCTAAAATATGATACAGCTAACAAAACCTCCAAGTAGAGCTATAGGTGGAAATCTTGTTTGTCCTACCGAACGTATTCCCTCATTTTTGCTAGCTTGAGTATAACAGACCTTTCCACCAATGACGAGTCCAGCAGAGAATTCATGATTCCTTCCAATCTTTCGCAGGACCTCGAAGGTCTGATAAGCCAGTTCACGGGTGGGAGATATGATCAAGACCCCCAAACCATCCTCTGCTGTCCACTGCTGGCGGTACAAGCTCTCAAGGGCCTGCAGGCATAATAAAACGCTTGGCATGAGGATGCATATTTCACCGTCACTCAAGCTCATTGCTGTAAACATTAAATATCCTCTCCTTCGTGCAAATATCACTTTGTGTACAGCTGATTACACAGCATTTATAAAAAGTAACCCCAGCATCACATTTACAAGAGAGTTATGTTTCTATGATTGTGCAAGGACTGCAGAACAGTTTCTAAGTATAGGACTGTGGGAGATCTGCAGGGGATAAACCGTTGCCATGAATCAGGAGCCGGTTCGGAAAGATTTCTAGCGGATGGACACTGATCTGAAATAATGAATGCCTGTTGCCTGTATGCTGAATGTGTGTAGAGCTATCACAGAACTGTTATCTCAATCTACCTGGGC